>NC_051846.1:88186201-88255708 GCF_002237135.1 Teleopsis dalmanni
ATTATATAGTATCTGTACATATAAAAAATTAATATTTAAAAACAAAATTAGAAACAAAATGATAGCATTTTACTTAATAAAAAATAAAAATATGATATAGTACTTAATTTTGAGAAATATTCTTATAATAATAACATAAAATTATGTAAAATTTTATTTAGAAAAGGAAGTGAAGGTGTATGTAGTTAATTAAACCGAAAGGCTATCGCATTTATAGATATATATCCTTATATATATCCTATTCGAAAAAAATTTCTATATCTATCTTTGTAATTTAAATTTGTGCACATTTCAAAAGAGTACAAAGAAAATATAAAATTTACAAAGAAAGTACAAGAAAACATATTTTTGCTTTACTGATTTGTATTTATACACATAAAAACAAACAAATCACATCAAACATAACACATATATTTTAAATCCACAATTAATAAATTATTTTTTTTTACTTTCTTTCGTTATTTTCAGGAAATTTATACATTTCCTTAAATACCTTACATCCCATTACGCAATTCCGCACCATCTTCAAATATTAATAACTGAAGTAATAATTGTAATTAATAAATGTAATTATTTTTTCAAAGGAACTTATTCACTACCTTTTATAACTTCGTTTGATTTGATTACGTTTCTTAGTTTTTGGCGCGTATTTCTTCTGTCAAAACACCAAAACAATATCCAATTTGCGCTCTTCATATCGTTCTTCCGTAGTAAAAAAATTGAAGACCGTTCGTGGTGGTGAAACGTTCCGTTCGGTGTGGTGGATCTTTTCACTCGTGGTGGGTCGACTTACAACACAAAACAACATGCTTGGTCTGGTGTAGTAAATTATTTTGAGAGTGCGTTGGTTGGTTTGTTTTGTTTACATTTAAGTTACCGTTCTTCTACAAGTATTTTTTGGTGTTGTGGCAGCACCAAAAAATATAATAAAAAGAACTGTCAACAAGGCACAAAGGAGACAACAATATCCGCAGTTCCCGCCAGTAGTAGTTTGGAAAAAGAAAAAGCAGCACGTGAATAAGACGTAAAAACATAAATCTTAACTTTAAGAATATTTTATAATAACTAAGTATAAGAAATAAATAAACTTATCCATTACCAATACGGAGTGTTAAATTAACTTATCCATTACCAATACGGAGTGTTAAATTCGAAATAAACCCCAACATAAAAAACCACTACATTGGTGACCAAGCCGACGCCGAATATAAAAAATGGCTACTCAAGAGCAAAAGATAACCGAAGACACTAACCCAATCAATGAAAACGCAACAATCACTGCAATAAAGCTGCCGATGCCAACATTAATAAAAAACAACATTGACCTTTGGTTTATTCAGTTGGACTACTGGTTCCAAGTCAACAACATAAAGGGCGATACTCAAAAGTTTGGCACAGTTATCGCAGCATTGGATGCATCGCTGTTAGAACAGATTTATAACACAATACAGAATCCACCAGCAACTCAGAAGTACGAGGCTATCAAGCAAGCAATAATAAAAAACTTTGCGGATAGTGAACAAAAACGCATACAAAAATTAGTTAGTGGTTTACAGCTTGGGGATAAAAAGCCATCCCATCTTTTAAACGAATTGCAACGTATTAGTGGAAGCAAACAAGACGAACAATTACTGAAAGGGTTATGGTTACAACGTCTTCCTGTAGAAGTACAGACATGTCTAGCCACAATTCAAGTGGAACTACCTAAGATGGCGGAATTGGCAGACAACATAACCGAAACAATCCGTATAAACTCAACAATGCAAGGAACTTACGTCAATGCAGCTAACGTCCCTGCAGCAGCTCATATTCAACGTGATGCACAAATCGAACAACTTCAACGAGAAGTGACCAGACTGACGAAAATGGTCTCGAAATTATCAACCGAACACCGCTCAAGAACAAATCAACGTTCACGTTCAACATCCAGAAACCGGCAATGTCATGATGATAGTGAAGAAAAGACCAGTACAAATTGTTGGTATCATAGAACATATGGGTCAAATGCAAAAAATTGCAAGCAGCCATGCACATATGGCACAAAAAACTAAAACCGACTTCGTCTACGGCGGCAGAGGAAGTTGTAAACGAAACATCTACAAGACTGTTCGTCTATGACAATAAGACAAAAAAATCATTCCTAATAGACACGGGTGCAGATGTTTCACTTATTGCCGCCAAACAAAAAAATTCAAATACAAACAATAAGAACGAAAGAATACTCTACGCAGCAAATGGTTCTATGATCAAAACATTTGGAGAAATAGAGATAACTCTAGCTCTTGGCTTACGAAGAAATTTCACATGGCCATTTATTATCGCAGATGTAAACACTTCAATCATCGGTGCAGATTTTTTAAATCATTTCGGATTAATAGTAGACATAAAAATGAAACGATTGATCGACACATCAACAAAGATTTTCTCAGCCGCAAGTGAACGTAAGGTAAATGCGCAAAAAATATCAACTGTGAACACATCTTGCAAAATTGCAGATCTACTAAAAGAATACATCGACATCACTAAACCAACACCTACAAATCGCCAGGTGACCAAAGTCACTCACCACATATTAACAAAAGGTCCACCAATATGTGAGAGACCACGTAGGTTACCTCCAGACAAGCTAGCAGCAGCAAAAGAAGAATTCCAAAACTTAGTCACAGCCGGAATATGCCGTCCATCAAGCAGCAATTGGGCTAGCCCCTTACATATGGTAAAAAAACCAGACGGTAGTTGGAGACCTTGCGGAGATTACCGTCGCTTAAATGCAATCACCATCCCAGATCGTTACCCAGTTCCTCACATACATGATTTTGCACACATGTTATATAACCAAAAAGTTTTTTCAACCATCGACCTGATTAAGGCATATCACCAGATACCAGTTGAACCGGGGGATATTCCAAAAACGGCGATCATAACTCCATTTGGATTATTTGAATTTACTAACATGACATTCGGACTTTGCAATGCAGGTCAAACATTTCAACGCTTCATTCACGAAGTATTACGAGATCTCGAATTCGCCTTTGCCTATATTGACGACGTCATTATTGCATCAGCAAACGAGGAAGAGCACAGGCAACACTTGCAACAAGTATTCGAACGATTCAGAAAACATGGTTTAATAATAAACGTATCAAAATGCGTTTTTGCTCAAAACACAGTAAAATTTCTTGGTTATCTCATCAGTGAAAAGGGCATTCAACCTCTACCAGATCGAGTGAAGAGCATCAGCGAGTACCCGCTTCCAACAAAAACAAAAGAATTAAGAAGATTTCTAGCATTACTTAACTTTTATCGCAGGTTCGTACCAAACGCTGTAGATTCTCAAACTGCACTTCAACAAATGATAAAAGGAAACAAGAAGAACGACAACACACCGTTATGCTGGACCGAAGTGAACAAAACAATCTTCCAAAAATGTAAAGATGAACTAACAAACTCGACACTACTTGTTCATCCGTCAAAAACTGCTACGCTTGCATTACAAGTAGACGCCTCGGATAAAGCTCGCGGCGCAGTTCTTCATCAAGTGACAGACAGCACGTTCCAACCACTCGGTTTTTTCTCTAAACGATTAACAGATACACAAAAACGATACAGCACATACGATCGTGAGTTGTTAGCCGCATATCAGGGCATAAAACATTTTCGACATATGTTAGAAGGTCGTGAATTCGTATTAATAACTGACCACAAGCCAATCACGTTCGCATTCCAGCAAAAGTCCGACAAGGCTTCACCACGTCAAGTCCGTCAGCTTGATTATATAGGTCAATTTACAACGAATATCGTTCATGTCAGCGGAAAAGACAACATCCCAGCAGATTTTCTCTCGCGGATAGATAGTATTAGCATCCCAAAAATCGACTACGATTGTATAATTGGATTACAACGATGTTGCCCACAACTACAAGATATCAAAAACAACAATTCCATCGAAATCAAACTTTTATCTTTACCAACAATATCGGATAAAATTTATTGCGAAGTTTCAACTGGGCGAATTCGTCCTTACATTCCGGAGAAATACCGGCTACATATCTTTAAAGCTACGCATGGGTTGTCTCATCCCAGCATTCGGGGCACAACAAAAATGATAGCTGAAAAATTTTTCTGGCCTTCTATAAATGCTGATATCAGAAACTGGACCCGACAATGTATCCCATGCCAACGTTCTAAAGTGCAACGTCACAACCGTTCACCTATTTGTCAATATGAACTCGCTGAACACAGATTCGAACATATAAACATAGATATCGTCGGCCCGCTACCACCATCAAACAACTGCACATATATATTAACCATCATCGACCGTTTCAGCCGATGGCCAGAAGCAATTCCGATCCCAGATCAAACAGCGGAAACCATCGCAAACGCACTGATTACTCAATGGATCGCACGTTTTGGCGTACCCTTACGTATCACAACAGACCAAGGAAGACAATTTGAATCTTCATTGTTCAACCAACTAGCTGAAGTTATCGGTTGCAAACACTTACGAACTACGAGTTACCATCCTCAAAGTAACGGAATGGTGGAACGATTTCACCGCACATTAAAAGCAGCCTTAATGTGCCACCAAACAACTTCTTGGACAGAAGTTTTACCAATAGTATTGTTAGGTCTACGCACGACTTTTAAACCAGACATTGGAGCTTCTGCTGCTGAAATGCTATATGGCCAAACTCTACGTTTACCGGGCGAAATAGTAAGCAACCCTAGCCACAGAAATATAAATCAACACGATTTCATAACCAAGCTAAGAGAACAAATGCAGAGCGTCAAGGCAACGTTGGTATCGCATCATATAGACCGAGGCTACCACATCCAACCGGCTCTAAGCTCAGCCACGCATGTATTTATACGAAATGACAAGGTAAAACCACCATTGACGCAACCTTACGATGGTCCTTACCAAATACTAGAGCGAAATGACAAGACGTTTAGAATACTGATCGAAAACAAAGAACAAACAGTTAGCATAGATCGTCTTAAAGCTGCTTTCATATGTCCCGATACAGACATTGACATCCACAACAAATCAATGGTATACCACACTCCAAACAACGTTAATGGCGACCAATCTGTGCGACCAAATACAACAGCTAACCTGACAAAATCAGGACGCAACGTTCGCTTTCCAACCAAATTCAGTGACTCCATCACTTAGGGGGGAGTACTGTGGCAGCACCAAAAAATATAAATAAAAGAACTGTCAACAAGGCACAAAGGAGACAACAATAGCCGCAGTTCCCGCCAGTAGTAGTTTGGAAAAAGAAAAAGCAGCACGTGAATAAGACGTAAAAACATAAATCTTAACTTTAAGAATATTTTATAATAACTAAGTATAAGAAATAAATAAACTTATCCATTACCAATACGGAGTGTTAAATTAACTTATCCATTACCAATACGGAGTGTTAAATTCGAAATAAACCCCAACATAAAAAACCACTACAGTGTAAAGTCTGGTGAAAACAGCTGTTTTTTGAAAAATAAAACAGTAGCAATAGAAGTTAAAAAATGAAAGCCCGAAATACATTTTAAAAAATAAAGAAAGTTTTATACCTACGGGCGAAAATATTTTTAAATATTATTTAAAATTAATTAATGTGATTTTAAGCTTTATATTAATAAAGTGAGTTAGAGTGCTGTTGGTAATTAAATTTAATATAACAATTTTATTTTATGTTATTATTATATGTTATTATTATATTCTAACATGAATAATTACATATATGTTGCATGTACTAGAAACGCCAAACTAGACAGTCTGTATATCTTTGCAGGCATAACAATAATAATATATTTATATCATTATCAAGTTAAACATATTAGAATAAGAGGTTTGACAGCACTCAACCACAGTAGAACGAAGCTAGTATTTGAGTATGAGAAAAATTAATGGAAGGTTATTCAAAATGTGAATAAACAGTATGGCTGAAAATCCATCGCAGCAACAGTTGCGCCAGCACCACTACAACTGTTATTATAGCATCGCTCCAGACAATGTTATCAACATTTCCTGAACTGTATATGTAGTGTTTTCACAACTGTTGGTATTCGTTATTGTTATTAAGTACACTAAATATAGCTGTGACTACAATAATTAAATAAAACGCAATTTCTATAAATTTCATTTAATTTTATTCAATTTTATTTCAATGACATTTATTTTACTTTCTAATATTTGTTTACAACAAACTTTTGAATATGCAAGCACTTGTGAAAGATGGGTTCCCGTTTTAGCTTCAGATGGCGCTACAAGTTCTGCAAAGGAACACCGTACGATTATAAGGACTAAATACCAAATAATTATGTAGGCATTGAAGACAAAGTATATTACTTTGAACAACAAAATAGTATTGGTAAACTAAAGTGAGATTGGTATTCTTCCAAAATTGTAAATATTTAACATTTGTGACAGAATCCAGTTTATATTACATTTCTTTCAAATTTGCCGTATTCTGCATTCGTTTATCATATACACAAACCGCGTACAGTAAAAAAATTGTATGCTAGTTTATTAGAGCAAGATAGCATTTCGTACTGTACAAAACTGAAGAACCAAAAACGATAAATATAAAAGGATGTCGCAAGCCACTCTTAATTTTTCTATGTTTATTTTCATAAATAAAGTGTACCAAATTAGTCAATGCAGTTTAATTTATAAATTATATGAATGCACAATTTATTGTTGCATTCCAAATTTATAAAATACTGTAGCTGTCGAAATCAGCATTCATTAAAAAATCAAAACTGATAAACAGCAACGCTTAAAATATAATTTAAACAGAATCGTCAAAAAGCAACAACCAAATCAGAACCTGCATTAAAACAATAATTACAGATATATGTTCCACCTTTTTGCTTCAGCAGAAATATATAAATTTCTGTTTATATCCAAAAAACAGTATAATTTGAGTGGATTGAATTGATTGCCAGAGCAAATTGTTTTTACGAATCTCTTAAGGGAAATAAACATAGAAAATTTAAGAGCGACTTGCGATACCTTATTACAAAATACTTATTATTTTTGAAGAAAATATGTATAAAAATTATTCACTCTCTTTTGTTATTTTACTTTTTTTTATTTGAAAAATATCCAGCCAACCTTAAAGCTTAAATGGTGCATTCTAACAAGGACATTACTAGTGTTTGCAGGATCCGTGACCAAAAACGCACAACTTTAACTCTAATGATGGATGAATTATATTATAATTAATATTTCCTTTGTTTAATTATTTTTTATTTATATTTATTATGTTATATTTTAATTACCATACCATACTGAAAGAGTATAAATATTAAGTGATAAAAAACGCATTCAATTTTTTTGTCACTAGGTGGCGTTGCTATTCGCTTATCTGGAACATTAATCCTATTATGTCAAACGAAGATGTGCTTGAAAGGTGACATGTCAGCCTGCATGTTTTGTGAAGGCAATTCTGTAATTTTACGCTTGTGTATAAAGTTATATTGATCAGAATCTGGGTGAAATATCTGAATATATACGATATGTGAAGCTTTTTTACTATAAAAACCGAACACCTGTTGCAATGTGCTGAAAAAATTGCGAACATAATATTACTGAACGTCAGACCCGGGAGTGGTTTGCTTGATTCTGTTCCGGAAATTTAGAAGTCAAAACTGCACATCGCTCTGGTTGACTAGTCAACCAAAAAGGCGATGAAATTTTGCAACTGATGTTACAAGACCCAAGACCCAAAAAACCCCATTTGTCAGAAAAACGCGGGGGCATTAAACCTTAACTACATGACCGTTTGAATCATGTAAAAAGAGTAGGCTAAATATAAATAACTATTTTAGAAGCAAATCAATGTGTTATGATGCAAAATTCATAAAATATGTGAAAATCCACCGCTAGCTATCATACTCAAAAACTGGTGACCCTACACAAGTGACTTAAAAATTCAGATTAATGGCAAATAAGGTTATGTTTAGTGTTTAGTGATATTGAAAGAGAATTCTCTATTATAAGCTGATCCAGTCTGTTGCAATGGTTATTTTGGTCACAGAAGTATAATTGATCAATAGAAAAGAAGTTGTGGCCCATTTTGACAATATCAGGTAACAGATCTGTGACAACTCGGTACTAAGTGGTGGAACTTGGTTGCAAAGTTTTGAATACATCCACCGTTTAGATCAACTGACTACTATTTGTTTCGGTCTCTGCAAACATTTCTGAATGGGAAAAAATTGGCCGACAGAAGAGTCACTTAAAATCACTCTTTCACCGACAAACCAAAGAATTCTATACCCATAGAATTAGGAAGCCAGTCGAATAATGGCAAAAGGTCATTTATAGTAATGACATAAAATAAACTTTATTGAAATTAATTCTCAATAAAGAACATTTTTGTTCAAAAAAGTACCAAAAACCGCGGATACTTTTTACCACATGTCACCCAATATTAGAACGTCATAAGTTATTCAGATATTGCAAGGGTATTGTGAATATAAAGCTCTTTTAATCTTTATCTCATAAAGTACAAGTGTTATTGAGTGTTATTTTGAATGTATTTTATTTTGTTTCTAGCACTTCGATAGAAACATAACAGCATACCTGATAATCTGAACCTATTTGTTACTCAATGTGTATATGTGTTTGGATTTCAAACGTAAAGTAAGTTTTATAACCTCATTTTTTGGCGGCCCTTAGCGACTAGACGGTACTTCAAAAATTTCTAGTATAATCTATTCTTCAATACTACTTCATTTTTAGGATATATGTGTTTTTTCAGATGTTATTCTAAAACGACTAATCGTCGAACTAATCAAAAATATCATGTGAATGGTTATTTTATCTTAATACTGATACATAACCTTTTTGGAAAAACTCAAATGGAAAACTCAAAACTTTATTACAGTGACGAAAAGCAATTGTCATAACTAAAAAATTGATTCATACTAACGTGCTTTAGTTTCTTGACTCGAGAAAAAAATCATATCAGAAAACTTCCATATATCTCCATTATCAATATTTACCATGTAAGTTGTTAAAAGAAAGTTAAACCGAAAAAAATCCACTGATATACAAATATCTATATCTTAAAACCGGTTTACTTAAACCTATAGGTTTACTTATGTAGTTTAACTTAAACACTAATCGGTCTATTAAATATCCTTTAAATCGATCCCTAATACGTTTATGTACTTAAATTGGCCTGAGCTCTCATACAGTAACGCAATCGGCCTAAATAAATTCTTGGGTCGTTGTACGAAATCAAATCCAAAGTGCGTTCGGAAATTCTGACACTTTAAATTAATTTTCTTGCACAATTTTGGAGCATTTTTCGGAATCTTAGTATATATTTTTTTTCAATTTTTAGACAAATACTTTGTAAACTTTCTTCTGTCACGCACCACTTTGCTATAAGCAGATTATTTTCATTACAATTTGAAGTTCAGCTCAGAAGTTGCAGTGGTTTCGGTGACGTTACTTTTTTATATCTAAAACAATAGAGAAAAAATGTTTTTAATGAGATGAAACACCGTTTAAACCAAAAGTTGGCTTGATAAATGTTAACAGAACTCTGCTCAGCCTAAATCAACCGTTAAACATAGGTTATCAGACTTTAGACGTAGCCGGAGAGGCTCTGATAACGTACCACGCTCTGGTCGCCTAAATGTGGCGATCATACCGGAAAATGTCATTAAATGAAGCTGCAGAAGAAAGCTAATACGCTACACATATTAAAAAAAATATGTTTTTTTTTATAACCATTTTTTCATCAGAAACTCACTTTTAAGGAGATGTATCAAGCCGTCTAAGCGAAATGAAACGAATCGATGTATGACAATGTATAAAATATGGACACACAACTTCAATCCGGAATCAGTAATCAGCTGAGTGGACGGCAACCGGTTATAGAAGTCCACAAAGCGCATCAGTCGGCTGGTGAAAATGTAGCATCTATATGCTGGGATGCGACAATATATTATTAATGTATTGCCTTGGAAAGAAAAAACCATCAATACAATTATATATACTGTGAAATGAAAAAAAATTTCTGATGCTTCAAGAGAATAAACCGTCTCACAGGACATGAATATGCACCAACTAGATTTCGTATGGGATCCACATATTCATCAGATTTGGTCATTAGCGGCTAATATGTGTTCGCAAGCCATAGAAAAAATATTTGTCCAATGGAGAAGCCAACGCTGAAACAAACGATTATTTTAAGACCAAAGATGATATCACAACAGATTAAAAGGCTTCATAGTTACTCTTATTTTATATTTGAGCTGAACATTCTTGATTAAAGAAAATTCATATATATTACTCGTATATATAAGAGTTATATGCAAGTGTTATATATAATACATAATATCGATTGTCACTTATTTAAAGGTTAACGTGGAGGACGAGTGCTTGAGAATCAATTAATAATAAAAGCAAATAAATATTTAAGAGGGATCATTTTTGTTTTTACCTGACATTATACTTCTCTTGTTAAAAAAATGTTCTCAAATAGTGTAAAAATTTAAAAATGTGTTTTATATAAATATATTGTCATTTATAACACAACTTCAGATCAGATCGCTTTACAAAGCGACATCTAGTCAAAAAATATTTCTTTAAGAGTTACTTAGGAAATAAGAGTGGTTATATGCCACAATAAATGTTTCATTAAATAAATTAAAAATAATTTGGTATGAATTTAGGTATGATTTCTAATCATCCTTTACGGATTGATCTCTAAGCCTACATCTCGTTTACGCCGCCAATTTTTACAATACCAATTTTTTTACTTGAAACTTAATTTTATAAAACCAACAGATATAAATATTAGAACACAACTAAACTATTATCAACTATAATGACTGCAAATGAAGAACGACCATTGACTATCGGAGCTGTCCAAGCCAACACAAAGAGTGGTACTGACATCGTTCAAATGTACCTGACCATGGAAATGTAAGTAAAGTAAATCATTTTGATTTTTTACATCCTTGGAAATTTATCCTATCAGATAAGATGATATTAACATATGTTCGTGTTCTTGCAAGTGTAATAGCTCCTTTGCTCCAACTTCGCTCCTTTATTTTCTTTTTGACTTTATGAAAATCATTTTTGTTTTTGGAACTTGTTAGACTCTATTTCGAACGTCTCCCTGAGTATGCATTGCAAGCTTGTCATCGATATGCTCAAATAAGGAACTATTTATTTTTTGCTAGGATGAAAATGTCTTTTAATACGTTTCTTAACTTTTACGTAGGCTGTCCTTTAAGCGTTGCGTCTAGGCAACATTAAGTACGCCAGTCGAATTTTAATATTTCTGCTCGAAACTTTGACATCTACTAGCATAAATGTCCTTACAATGTTTTAGTATACGCGTGTTTATTTAGTTTACATCGATTCTAAATCAACTTCAGAATAGCAGAACTGTTTCGAAAATTGATTTAATCGCATACAGAAATGTGTTGATCATCATGGAGAATACTTCGAAAAGCAATAAAACCATTTTCATTGATTAACCACTGTGTTTTCATTGTTAGGTCCAAGGTCTAAAAAGAAGCCCTCTTACAAATATTTTTTCCGGAAATGTATTTCTTTCGATCATCAGCACAGTGTTTTCCAGTACTATTGGTTGCATTATAACGTGCTATAGTTCAAGATATAAACAATTTATTTTCCTTGAGTTATATGGGAGCTTTAGCAATAGCTATTCTCCACATATAGCATTTGAATTTAATCATAAACAATTTTTTTTGTAAAAAACTGCCGACGTAATTATAATCCCGGTATTGTAATTAAGTCTGGAAAATAAAAAAAATATTCTCTGCTTCAAAATATCGGTTCTCCCGAAAAATAAAGAGTTTAATTCATAAACAAATTTAAAAAAAAACATTTTTTTTAAATCTTCCCCTGTATTTATACAACTGCCAAAATTTGGCATCTAGGTTTTCCGTGGTGGAAATTAAAATAATAACTCAAATCAATATTAAGAATAACATATATGAAGAATAAATAATAAAAACTTGTTTTAATTAAATAGTATAAGATATAGATTGGGATTGTACTATGAACATATTAGATAGTTATGGATTATTATATTGATAGTTCTGATGGATATAAGCGTTTCTATCGTCTATTATATGTGGCTTCGGCATTTGGTAGCTGCTTCATTCCAGAGTTAGGATGGGAAAGTAATCTATCTGTGTGATTTCTACTATTTTTTCGGATAACGTCTGCAACGAAGTATATCTTTAAATCTCGATGAATGTCATAGTTTGAGATGTACCAGTCAGCGTTGATGATAGTCCTAAGTATTTTTGATTGTAGTCTTTGCAGTATTTGTATGTTGATAAACAAATTCAAAAAAAAAATATTGATCTCAATATCCTATTGACCAGAAGTGGAAAATAATACTACCGACAACAATTTACGATTTTCTCTATTTTGATACTCTGGTCAACAGACGCATCTTTCTTCCAATAATGTAGTTTCAGTTGTTTCCTTTTTTAACATTATTGATCAAATGTGAATTTATATATGTATATATATACATATATAGTTATTGTTTGAATGTTGTTTTTTTAATTTTATTTAAAATGGTAATTACTGAAATTGTTTAGAATAAAACGTTGTTTTTCTTAGAGGACATCTATCTACGATCATGAAATGTATATGAAATTTGAGATCAAAACTGATTCACAATACAATTCATTCCAATCAAAATCTATCTTAAAACCAAATGCATGTCTTACTGATTTTTAATAACTGTTTTGCTAATTTTTACGCTAAATATTTTCAAATAGAAGAGAGGAGATGTGAGTATTTTTTTTCATAGCTCTATCTATAATCTCTTTTCAACTGGCTATTATTAACAGTTTTGATGTTAGATTTCCTAACGTAGAAGATACAGATTTATTTTTGAATAAATCATAGTTTTTTCTGTGTAAGTCCGTCTTATTAATTTTTAACTAATCTAAGTGACTAATCAAAGTGGCCACATCACAAAAATATGCAGTTCGCTCTGTAAGTTGCATTTGAATCCTGTAATTGAAATATTAATTCTGGTGCACTTAAATGAAAAATACTGCGGGTAACCAAAACTAAACTGTAAATTACACGGCTGCTTGGTCACCCCTCACAGTACGTGAGGAATGTGTATTAACGATTGTCGACATATAATTAGCATTTCCTCTTTCGCCTCCGGTTACGTGGAGTGCTTCGAGTTCCTCTCTTCATTTTTTACGCCTTTAAAAAACGAGCAACCGACGGTGTTCACTAGATAAGTTGTGGAACTCGTTATTCGGCAACAACGGTGTTATGCGTGACAATTCGGTAATGCGCGAATTTCATCCCTGATGAAGGCAAAAAGGAGTTGCGCCTTCCACCCGCAAATCACACTAACATGTGGCAACTAATAATTTACGCCAAGGGACTTTTGTAGTTTATTTGCTTTTTCTGCGCCAAATATTTACAATAAAAAACACTTTGTTAACGAGACGAGCATTAAATGTTAATGATACGTTACAGTTTTCTAAATAAAAAATCAACTACATCGATTCCAAATTGGTTATGGAATGCTTGCATTTACTTCTTTCAAAACAATACCCCAAACAAAGTTTTTCATATGTGATCAGCCGTTTTAGAAAAAATGATAATTGAAAAACATAACAAGATACCGTCATCCAATAAGTTTCGCCACAGGGACGAGTCTATATATCACGAACAACTCCTTTTGGTATTTGTTATAAGAGAATCCACAGAAAAAGTCAGTAGAGCTAATTAATCATTCGTCGGTTGTACCCACTGGTCTGGGTACTAAAGCAATACTATGTATACAATACTATGTCTTCTAACGTCTTCAAATTAAGAAGTCAATTAAGTACATTAAGATCGCAAAATGAAGGGTATGAATGAAAAGTTCCACACAAAATATCGAATATATCCAGTTGGTATGGATATGGAACTGAAAACAATTCCCATCAAAATACACATCAACATCCAATTTCGCTAGAGTCCAATTCTATCAGTTAGACAACTCAACTGACTCTCAAAATCATCGCAAAGAAGTATTATAATATATATAATATGTATTATATGTATTAATATATTTATTTTTTAATTTATTATTTACTAGCCAATTTTTATTAAAGTTTGAATTACTATTTGATCTACCGTCAGCATTAGTGCTGTACGGAGCTGCCCTTAAGGTAGAGTTCTCTTACCATTGCTATGGACGCTGGTCGATGATATACTAGTTAAACTGCAGCAATATGGTTACAATGTTATAGGTTATGCAGATAACCTGGCTATCATTGTTTCTGGTAAATATAAGGCCACAGCAACTGACGTAATGCAGGCGGCCTTACACAAAGTCTCGAAGTGGTGCATAAAAGAATATCTAAATATTTACCCAAAAAAGGTGATAATTGTACCATTTTCCAGAAGGTATAAACTCAATATTGAGTCCCAATCTATAAAAGATACGGCTGTTGAATGCTCTGATGAAGTCAAATGTTTGGGAGTTACCCTAGGAAGTGTCTTAACTAGAGTACTCACCTGGATAATATAATTGGTAAAGCCACCCGAGTCATGTGGACATGCAGAAATTCTTATGGTAGAACCTGTTGCCTAAGTCTATCCTATGCAGCTCTTGTTTGGTGGAACAAGGCGCAACAAGATGGTGCCATATTCAAGTGCAATAAACTGCAAAAACTCACATTTATCGCTATGACGGGAACTATACGTACTTGTCGCACAACAGCACTGAAGTACATAGTCTTAACATATTAACAAGACAGCAGTTTTGAGTGCAGCTAGGCTTCACTCTGTTATCAATATGCACGGAAGTCTCGAAAATCTAAATTCTATCTGCAGACTGGTTACTGGCATGGATATCGGCGACAGGACTGAAAAAATGGCATTCCTGGTGTAAAAACAAAAGCGATTTCGTGGTACATCGACGGTTTAAAAACTAAAGAAGAAATTGGTGCTACGATAGTCAAGCAGCAATCAGATAGACTTAGATAGTCAAGCAGCAATCAAGGCATTATACTTCAAAACTTCTATTAGACTGCTATGACACGCTTTAGCAGCTGGATAATAAAAACAAAGTGATGCTTTGCTAGGTGCCTGGTCATATAGGAAGCAATGGGAATGAGTCTGCGGACAATTTTGCGAGGTCAGGATTTGCCATTCAACTCTGTGGAGCGGAGCCATATTGTGGATTAAGTTAGTCTGCAACTAGGTCTCTGATTGAAAAATCGTTTCCGACTTCCGAGAGAAGTCGTTACTGGCGCGATATTCCAGTTAACTGTTTCTTCAGTTATGGTAAAGTATCCTTCTTCAGCAGAACAGAGTTGAGGTTACTGGTGAAATATTTATCTTAACAAAATGGCTCTGTCCGAAAAGATAGGTTATCAAGTCTGGTTAGAAGCAGCTCCATTGGGAGCTGGTACCCTGTTTTAACATGAATTTTAAAAATATCGCATAAATTTTTGTAGACTTGTTGATCCTCAGTAAGCAATTGGAACACTTTCTGATTGCTATTCTTTAAATCTCACGAGAGCATTGTTAAGTGTGTAGAAACAAAATCATACAAATTGAAGATAAGAAAAAACAGGATTTGAAAGTTAATTGTGAACTTTTGTAAAAGTAACCGTTTACGTTGCTGCGGAAACTAATAATTCAAAATAATTTCATGATTCAATAAAAAATTAAAATCTAGTTCATCAACTATAGCAGCAGTCTACAGCAACTATAACTGAAAATTTATAAAAGAGTACATGTTTTATGAGATATAATATCAACTTAACTATATCGAAGTGTAGTAAAGTAGAAAAACTTGTTCTGTCGTCAGCCATTCGTGATATTAGACTTGTGTCAAAAACAATAACAGGCCAATATTAATATAAAAGTGGTACTGAAGAAGACGTCTCGGTCCGACTAAATAAAGCCAAGTTAGCTTTCGGGCAGTTAAATAACGTGTGGAAGTCTAATCAAATTAGCACTCGTACTAAGCTTCGTATATTTAACTTGAACGTCAAATCAACTTTGTATTGTGGATGCGAAACGTGAAAAAACTCGGCCTCTATTCAATCACGCATCCAAGTATTCATAAACAAACGTTTAAAAAGAATTCTGAAAATATTGTGGTCGGAGCGCTTATCCAATATTGATCTCTGGGAACGCACGGAACGTACTCAAGCCGCCACTAAAATCAAAAAAACAAAATGGAACTGAAACTAGATTGGCCACACGCTTGGGAAAACATCATCCTGCATAACAAAGCAAGTCCGACGCTAGGACACACTAGGAAGACGCCAGCCTGGAGCCCCGGCTAAAACATGGCAAAGAACCATGGATCAAGCGCTTAAAGACGCACAGTACTCCTGGAACCAAATAACTAGAGAAGCAAGCAACAGAATAAGATTTAGAGGATTCATTGCGGCCCTATGCTCCACCTCGGAGAGAAGTAAGTAATTCAGCAAAGCTTCTTGATCAATTAAATGGTGAATTATTAATTTTCTACTCCTATTAGGTCCTGCCACACATAGTGCTTTTATGAAATTTTAAAAATTGACTTGGTAGGAAATAATTTCGATCGGCTTAGTACGTAATCTCTGCAATAAATGAACATTTTGAGGAACTCAAAGAGTCGATATCTATATTATGGATAGAAATCTATATTTAAAAAAAATTGTATTTAAACAATTACTCAGCTCCTTCCATGTAGTCCGTACTTTATTGTTTTGTTCACAAAGAAGTTAATTGTATTTTTAGTGTTATAATTTAAAAAAATATATATAAATAAACAAATAAAATAATTGTGTGTATCAATTTTACATATTGCTTTGTTGGACAACATATATGCCTGTATAAAGAGGAATTGAGATTAGACGAAACTATTCAACTTATGAAGATCTGAAAGATACTACATCATACGAAAGATGACAAATTTTCGAAAACTAAAAAAATGTTATTATTGCATCATTTTAAAAATAATTAATTTTCTATTGAGAAATAAAAAAAATAAATATGTTCGTACTCGCAATTGTTATGGAATATCGAACAAATTTATCGTAATAATTAATCGATGACTTCTAAGTTTATTAAAGTGAGATGAAGCAATGGCACTTAAATTGAAATTTTGATATTTATAAAAAACAGTCAACAAATTTGTATATAATCCTACTATTACGAGTACGTAAATCCTTTCAGGAGTGAGTCACAATATTTTGACAAACGTTTTGTCCTGAACATTAAATATCAATTTTGGATTGTAAAATTTTACAATACCTTGACACTGGTTCGCCCTTATACTGTTGCAATTTAAATTACCCTTTTTATCGAAAGATTATAAAACACTTTGAAAATTACAACGAAAAGCAAATAAATTGTCAGATCAAAAACGCAAATTTAAACCAACCATCTGTCAAGATTCACGGCATCCGTGGATACACTGAGCTCTGTATCGTTATCCTGCATCCTTATGTAAGCATTCTGAAATTTTAAAAATATTATTTTATTCGGAATCTCCATTTTAACTGTTCACTGCACAATGGAAAGCCGCAAAAGACTGAATGCAGTGCAATTAGGTGTTTCACATAAGGCTGTTGCGTAGAGTGTTCTCTGCCAATATTGCCAACTTACGGTCACTCGTTACAACCTGAGCACTTCACTTGTTAGCTGAACTGTTAACACCCCGAACTTTATGTTCATTGTCAAGTGTATCAACATGTTTTATTGTAATTATTATTCGATTCCATTAGCTTGAGCTCAGGGTCTCGGACAAGTTGCAGATTCGAGGGTTGAAGTCGTCTCGAATTTTTTGTAAAATCGGTATATACAAATGACTCCCTTTTTGGAAACATCCTGCAACGCCACTGTCAGTGATTATTTAACAAAAGGGTTGCACTCGAATTGTAAATTTTAAACCGATTCAACCTGCCCACGAACCGTTTAATTGCGCTATTACACCCCCAATTACTCTTAAATTAGCTGTTCCCGAAGATTAATTGTACCTTGTCAAACACTCGTTCAAGCCAAAGTATCTGTAAATCGTATGCAACCGCATATGAGCAGTTGAAAAAACGTAACTCACTTTTTTGTAAAACTAAAACAATGTTTTTATTTCTTAATTGTTTCTCTCTTTTATTTCGCTAAGTATATTTTGTGGGGAATTCCATGAAACTTTTTTTTCAAATTATTTACGAGGAAGAAACACAAGTCCTTTGATCTCGTCGAGGAAATTCAAATTTTTATATTGAAATTCAATCAAAGTATTTGCCTGAGGAGTTCTATATTCTGAAATGAAGAAAAAATCTTATGTGAGTTATGGAAATGTTTTTCATTTAGGATTTTGGAATAAATACATATAAAGTATAAATATTCCAAAATTTGAATTGATTTCTGATAAATCTGAAGGAATAACAAACTAGACTTTAGCTAAAGGTTAAAGAAAACTGTTCGGAAAATATATTTATAAATCATAACAAATTTTTCACTATCGATGTGTTCTGATAAAATCTAAAATTAATATATTAGGATTGCTTTTACATTAGTTATATTACATTAGTTAAATTATTGGTGTTAACCTCAACGCCACATTTCGTGAACGACAATAATTAGTCTCTTCTAAAAATATCATTGAGCTCCAATAAGATTAACTGTGTTTTATTTTAAAGGATTATGTTCATATACATATATTCATAATTGTATATATATATAATTGTATATATACAATTAAGTTCAAATTAACAAATAGTTTCACTTTTTAAACCAACTTTCTTGGGCTCCAGAAAAACACAAAATCATATTTTTAGCTATAAATAAATAGACAAATAGATTTTAACTTAAAATTAGTTTCGAAGTCGTCAATATTTATAAGTAACAAGGACAGGATTTATGCGCTGTGGGCATATGTACATAACGTAGAACTGATTTTGTATGAACTGAAGATCCAATTTGTAAAGATGTTTCGATGAAGAGGGGATGATACGATAAGCATATATACGGTGGTCGCTTGGTGGTTGTTCTAAAAGTTTTGATTGACGTTAAGGTAAACAAAACTGTGAAGTGATGAAAATTATTGTACCTACTTTACAATTGAATAAGTTAATTGAAATGTAACATGCCACTGTGATATCATTGAGTGAAGAGCTGGACAACTACATAAAAAGGAGAGAACAACTAATGATAGTTTAACAAAGAGTTGTATGGCTCTTTCAAGGGTGCAATTTCAAAACAGTTTAATCCGCTTTTAATTTATTTCCAAAAATGCAGTTTTTCATCTTCTATATAAATATTACATTCATTTAAAAAATGTTGAAGTATCCGCTAAAAATGTTGCAAAACATAATCCGTGAGCCGAATGGGTACTTAATCTCTCATCCTAGAAGAAACAAACACGGAAACAAATCACATACAGCATCGATTTCCACTTCTAGGTTATATTAATAGACAATCTTTTTATTATACCGCATTAAATAACAATTCGAACAGGTTCATTCAAATTGATGCAATTCTGCACAATTGCACAAGGATGTACATTGAATGAGTAACAAGATTAGCCGTATTTAAGTTTACCGCACAAATATTGCTGCAATATGAGGCAAATGTTTCAAATTATATTTCATCGCTCCACTCCAAATTAGCTCGAATTCCCATGACGAGAGTAGTAGTCCACACAATATATGCAGCCAAGTGCGTAATCCGCGCATTGTTCGTCAAGCAAACAGAGCACGTTGTGTAGAGGCGCTGGCAATAAAAGAGCAACAATTCGCCATTGAAAGCAAATAAACGGACACAGAAATAAACCTGTCAGCTTTGAATCTCTAGGAAAGGTTTGGGTATTTATTTAACTGCTTAAATTTATTTTAGTATGAATAAAGAATAATTTGGGTTCATTTCAAGCGCCATCTGTTAATTATTTTTATTTGCTTACAATAACGCAGGGTTCTATTAAACATTTTATTAAGGATTCTCACGTATCAAAACACAGTGTCGTAGCCGGGGAAGTGACATGAGGGTCTAACAGTAAGAAATGAAATGAAGAACTATATTTATGCATATAACATTCATATACTCCCGAAATAAATTTCTGCCTAAGGACTAGTCAATATTTGTCATTTAGAATCAATTTTGCTCTGTAAATGGAAATATTTTTTCATTTAAATATATATTATATTATATTGCCCTATATGAATATTGTATAATAATTTCTTATAATAAGAATTCTTTAAAGTAATGTACATAAGAAAAATTTATATTAAACTAAGGTGCTAAAATTTTTCTTATTGTTCTTCAACAGTGCTGCCAATTTATCATCAAGTTTTTCCATGGCGTATATTCTGAAGCAATTCTGACTCTTACGCCAGTGAATCTAACAACCGTCTGGATCCTGCCATACTCTTTCAGGCGCTGTTAATGGAGTTCCTGCTATTAGTCTTGAGAATGGTGTTGTTACTATTCTTATTACTATTTTATCAATTTGATTGTGTTTGGTGACCACTAAATTTGCTGTTTACCGATTGATACTGGTGTTACTTTTGCGACCGCATAACGATCACTCTATGGTGGGGGTCTATAAACATTGTCATTTCTTGCGAATACTGGTGTGGTTGCAAGCCATGTTTCTGTAGATACTGCTAAGTTAGCGTTATTCGAAGTTATCGGCGGTTTAAGCTCGCATATGCATTTACGTAAATTTGCAAATAATTCAGTTTTGTGGTTTTTGGCAGCACTAATTTTTAATTTAAAACGTTCGCGTAATAACAAGTTATTATGCCGAAAACCATTTTAGCTGGTAGTGTTGATGTACCCTCCAAAAGAATGTTTTGTGACCAAAAAAAAAGTCATTGGTAAAATGTCAATCTATTTTTTAATGCTGTAACAGCTTGATTATGGCTTTGTGACAATGCCTGATCAAATTACGTTTAATAGCAATAATCAAAAATGATATCCTAGATCAGATGTAACCTGATCGCTGACGGGATATTGTGTAGAGTGATGAAAACGATTTTTCGAAAAGGTTGAATAAGTAATGACCAATGCAAGACATGTTGTTATATCACAAAAATACTCTAATGAAGATATAGACAAATTAAAAAATTGTCTTAGAACAGTTTGAAGTTGATGTTTTCTTTCTAAGTTAAAGCTAGTTTTTATATTAAATTATTTTAATCTAATGTATAGTTTTTAGATATGAGATTGCATCTGGGACTTAGTTTCGAATTTTCTGTTATCTAACGTCTATCGACGGAAAATTGTCATATTAAACTAAGTCAATTATAATTATTAAAAATAAAATTTGAATTTTTATATTACAAAGGCTAATGAAGGATGATATAATAGTTAATATCTAACTATTACAACTATATTATAATGGCGGTATAATTGTAATATTCAACTTGCTGTTGCTGGTTTTTATTGAGCTCTATAACTGAAATTACTACTACTGTGTATACCAACAATTTTGGTAAAAATATTGGCATCTTTTATAATTGCACCATCAGACTTTTCCGCATATTCGGATGACGTCTTGATCTAGACAAACTTCGACTTCCATTATACGAGAGAGCATTAATTTGCATTGGTAAAGCTGTAACTTCTTGCAATTCTTGTAAAATACTTGATTTGTTGCCATATGTTCAATGAATCAATTTAATCATTTAATTTATAATCAATCAAATCAAATCCGCGTTTTAAAAATGAACTGCGTTTAAGTGATAAAAAATAAAAAATCCTAAACAGCTAAATTTTACAAGTTTTTTTATAAGAAATGTGCAAATATTAGTCCTTTTGAATAGTGACTTTCAAATTATGCAAGAAATACATATATTATATTAAAAAAATTTTTTTTTTGCTTTTAATACATCACCTTAAATTTCTTATCATTTTTTTAACTAGACATATTTTTCGATTCTATTAGTCCTGCAGTTTGAACTCTCCTTTTCATATTGTTCAAGATACTGAAGTCACATTATAGTTATTGAAATTATGACATACGTACTGTTATGTGCAGAACATCATCTGGCTTATCGGTTTTCATAGAAGAATATTGTACAAACTTATATTTTTCAAAATATTCTTTAAAAGATATTCTCTTATTTTCAATTTTGTGAAATGTTTTCCTTGTTGAAAAATCAAGTATTATCCCAGCTCTTTGAAAATAAGCTAACTTATTTAAATTTTTAAAGCCAACATAGATCCGTTATCAAGCTTTGGAGAACAACATTAAACTTTAACATCAAAAATCTACACACATTTCAATCACATTTCTCTACGCCATATGATCAACCATCCTTCGCATGTAACTAATCCCAAAATTAACTACAAATTGGAAGTCCTTTCACTAAATGATGAAGTTAAAAATGAAAAAAAACAGAACAAATAATAAAGTTTCACACCAATAATCTTACTTCAAGTCTAAAATACCTCTTTTAGTCTTTTGGTGGATAGTATTCCATAGGAGATACAAGGAATATATATTTCACATGAAGCAATCCTTCCAACAAAGTAATTTTTTATTAACACCGAATCCAAAAAAAAAAAGATACAAACAAAAAATAATTTTCTGATAATGCACTTTCAAGCACATATGTGTATAGTAAAAAGTAGAAAACGTTTTTCAGTTTATCAGAGGAATCAGAGGAATAGTTAAGACTAACATTCTTTCGAGGTCATTCCAATAACTGCGTACATAATGATACTTTCCTTGTTCACAAATTTGTTTAATGAAATATCTGACATCCATCAAAACACTAATTTTTTTGATCTTGGCTTCTAATCCGATTTTGAAACCGGTAGGTTATACTGGAGATCCCAAGGGATTTACTTAGGCCTATAGGTTCATTGTATTACCGTAAAATCACAAGCTCAAAGGATAGAAACACTTAAAACCTTTGGCAAAGCTAATCATGCTATTCAGGAGAAGGTCTTGCAGTTTGCCAAGATCCTCTCAAAACAAAGCCCCTAAAGTGATAAAGCGGCGCAGCACATATGCTGGACAGAAACAAAGAAAATGGGAGGCACTTTTATCATGCTCTCCACAACTGTTAGTCTTATAGCATGGTTTACCGGTATGTAAACTTGTTTTATTCAAATTTCTAATTTCTTCAGGTGGTAAAATGAAAACTAATCGTGTTTATTATGTAGATTATTTTACATTACTACACATTCAATATTGTAATAAATCACATAATTAATACAAAGTATCCTGTCCCTTCTACGCTAGTTGGATCGAATAAGCCCGATCCGATCCAGCTAAACATAATGTGCGGTACATTATGAACATTATTCCAACTATATATGGTTACGTATGGATTTAATGAAGTCATCGCTATATTAACATAAATTATCACAAAAATATACATAGAAAGAATAGAACAAAACTCCCACAATAATATTGTACATATATGTATATATATACTTATTTATACATATGTACTAATTTTAGTTTCTAACATTTTCGTTACAATCTCATGAGAATACAAAGCAATATATAACTCAACTTATGTTCAATTGCCTTTTTATGCTGTTTTCTGTAATTTGCGTTGTACCGTGCAATTAAATCAATTTGTTCGAATTTTTTATATATATTCACATTTTGTAATAATTTCTTAAAATATTCAAAATACCCGTAATCACCACGTAATCTTCGAAATTTGCATTCGTCAAACTGGAGTGCAGAACATTATGCTTGCTCTGACCCTTCAGATCTTTATCAAGTTCATTATGCACGTCACGTCAGCCTAAACTGCCGTCTGCATTGCAGGATTTAATGCGTGCAAGAAGATTGAGAACGAGGCTGCTCTAAAATGATTGTCAATAAGTGGAGATAAAGCGACGCAAAGCGTAACTAATTTTGTAGAGTAGTGAAGTGCTAAGGAAATGTTTAAGTACTTTGTCAAGTTTAAGTATTCAAAACCAACGCCAGCAAAACTTTTTATGGGTAACTGACCTATGACAGCTTTTACCGCATTCATCGCCTGTGTAGTTGCTTACCACAAAATTGTTCCAGCTTTTGTAAATCTGATATTACATATTCTTATTGCTGTATTTGTATCTGAACTTGTGCATTTGAAATTTGATTAAACAAAATCTCTAAATGAAAAAGAACAAATGCAAATGCAAATGCAAATGCATATTATATCTCTGCAGAGATGAGGTATAGTTGCGCGCAGAATTCTATCGATATAACAAAGTCGCGAGATCAAACACGATTGCCCCGAAGCGAACGTGGAAGGAGGCATCTAGTGCACGCTTCGTGGTATCGCTCATAATTTAAAAAACTCGATTATCAGTGCGGATCCTTGCACAAATATTTCAAGAATGTTTCTTACTAATATGCTGCGGCATCTCTTGTCTTTCTAGGGCTGCATCGAGGCACGAGCAGAGCACTTGCACTTGCATCAGCACTCACAGCACTCACAGCAATCACAGCAGTCACAGCATCCACAGCATCCACAGCAGCAGCAGCAGCAACAGCGGCAGCATCAACAGCAGCATGTGCTCATTTTACAGAAAATACAAGAAGTAAGGAGGCAACTACACTTTTTAGCATACTTGGCTGCTGCTGACTGGCTGCATTAGCGGCTGCCTTAGTCACAACTACGACGGTGCCACCTATTCTGCTTTTCTGTTCTATACTTTTGTTTATTTATTAATGCTTTTTATATTTGACGTTTGTTGTGTTCTTGTTTACATACGAAAGAGCACTACGTTTGGCAGATATACATACATACAAGTGCTATGTAAGAACGTTTAAATGTTTTGTTTTCGCTTTTTATTTCGCACAAAAGCTTTCTGGCTCGAAACTGCACATCATTAATGCGTCCTCCGAAAACGTAAAATATGAAGAAAATGCTTAGCGAACACAAAAAATAAAGTCAAGCAAGCAAAATCCTATAATTAAACAATTATTGTAACTCCCACTTTTTGCTCGTGGGCATTGGTTGGACCTTACGCTATGTGCGCTACTCCTCCTTTTTGAGATCAGACCCGCGATCAAAAATGCATCAGAGCATCAGCTCTAGAGTTTTACAAATGCGTCAGAGATTTGTGGCAACAGCTAGTGAACCACCTCCGTCTGACTATAAATCTGACTCTATCTACGCAGAACTTTAGCAGTGCTAAGTAAGTTAAGTTAAAAATTTGATGTCTCTTTACTTATGTGCTTATTTGCTTATTTACTTATTTGCTTATTTTCGCAATTTATATTGCGAACATTATTTTCATTTTTATTTCACATTATTTTCATATAAAAGTAAACTTATTGTATATTCCACAAACTGACAACTTAAATTGTTACAAATCTCTCTCTGTTCGCATGTCAGTGACATATCGAGAATCACTGCACAACCAAACAGCGGCTCTCCTCCACATTTTGCTTACGTTACTACCGAGTCACCATCATAATTATACACCTTATTACGGGACTTCCCTCTCTCTTAATGCAAACAGTAATTATGCGAAGCTTTCGTGGAATTTCTGAAAGCGCGTCATTTATGCGTCCGAACTGACACACCAGGACTGGGCGCTACACTGCGATACTGCGATACTGCAAGAGCATGTGCTTCTAACATTAACGCATTGTTTGCTCTTTTTTGTGATGTGCTCTAACAGGTATACTTAAGTATAAGGCTGCATCTGCACATACAAATCAGTAACGAATAAAACATTTTTGGTCATCTAGAAATATTAATGAGCTCCAGTTCAGCCTACGAAGGAGAGACGTAAACGAAACAAAATCAAAAGCACAGAAATGAACATATGAATTATTCGATTTTGGGTTCACCCCCGAATTCCCTCATTCTTACCTTTGTGCACTTGATCGACTAAAATCTTCTCACTCCTTATGCTGCACGAATGACGAGGGCTTCGCTATGTGATGTCAGTCATCTTTAATCTTCAATACGGCCGAGTACTGAGTAGCTTCATTCTCAATAATTAGGCAGAAGACAGTCAAGCAGAAGTCAAGGGCTGCATTGTCTTAAGCTAAAAAGAATAAAGCAAAACAAAAGACAAGAAATTATTAAAAATGAATTAGTAACATTCAATATTTACATCGCATCGTGTATAATTACACACACAATGTTTCGACTGTTATAGAAAACGCACGTGCTCCCAGGGTAATTTATTACTCGCAGGCACTATTACTGTCCGACAGACATATATACATATATACATATATACATATATATATATACAGATTTATACAATGCATAAAGTAAGTATAGTTGTTATTTAGTTTCGAAATAGAAAACCCATTAAATACTAATCTATTTTCAATTTCTCAAGATTAAATATGTCTAATGATGGAAATGACTGTGATTAAACGGGTAAACGGGTAAACGTTGCCTGCAGCATGCACAATAATCATTTACTTTGGATGCATTGCATCATTGAAGGTGGCTACTTTGCTACCCAAAATATTCTGGGATCATTAAACAGATCAAATACTCCCAATTGCTCAAGTATTTTGAAATATTGTTACAAACACTCGCATATGGATACAATTACACACATATATAAATTAATAACAATATTAAGAGTATAATTGCATTAAATATTTGTGCATAATTCAAGTAGTTTTCATAGGCAAACATTAATCAAACATCGCTTTCGGTAATTTCAGCCATTAAATGATTGGAAACCTAATCGAAATGAAATCCAAGTTTCGCCCATCGGCTTTTAGAAATTGGATCTGAGTATCATTTAAAATCAAAAATTTCATTTCTTTCTTTCTTCATATATATCTCACATACATAAACAATATTACACAGTGATTTTAAATTCATAGCAAAAATTAAAAAAATTGTAAGGTGTTTAAATAATTTTAAAAAAACTCCAGTTGTTTTCCTTACAATTTAAAAACTCTCGCAAGACACAGCGCATGATCTTGGCACCTAATTCTTATCAGTAAATCGAACCGGGACGTGTTGTATGGCTTATGACACATCCATATTTTGAATTTCCCGCCAAAAAAATTCTAATCATATTGTTGTAGTGAACGACATTGCATTCGTTAGGCTTCAGTTCTTGTGCAAGTTGTGTTTTATAATGAAAATGCAAATTGGAATCCAACAATAAATATATGCCGTTAGAGAGTCCAAATGCTATGAAGTTATTGTCCTTGGGTATTCTTCAATACTTTCATTAAAAACAACAATATTTTTAGTCGAGCGTGCATTTCGATGATGTCTAGTCCTCAGCATATATGTTACAGATACAATTTTTTCGAATTTCTTCACAGTTTTGTGTATAGTGCACTTAAATGCACGAAATACATGCGTAACGGATATGTACCAGAGTTACCATTTTCGTATTAATTTTTCACAATTTTATCACATTAATTGGTTGTTAAACGATCCATATTGTGAAATGACCGTAAGTAGTTATCTGAGACATCATGTATTTAGCTTAAGGTTAAGCTTGCCAGTTCTGTTTGGCATAACTATATATTTGTTATTAAAATAGTGCTATCAAATAAGGAGTACGTGATGAATGACTCTTTATATAATTACAGTGATTCAATAATAATCAAATAATATATAACTTGCCAGAAAGTAAGTCTGTTCCAGACGGGTAACTACACCAATAGCTAGTAAAACCAAAACCTATGGTTACAGGCTCCTCGGGAAGGTATACAGATCTGAGTTCAGTTATGGCTTAGTCTGATGAAGTGGTAAACAATAATCCAGTCAAGGCGTAGAAATGGATTATGAAGAGTAAAAGTGCTCAAGTGCACTGAGTCGACTATCCTCAACATAGTAGTATAATTATTTAGAAACTAAAAAAAAAATATGTTGTAAATTAAAACGATTAACTATTCAGTTTAGAAATCTAAAATGTCAATTTTGCCAAAAAAATTGCATTATATAAGAATTAAATATTTAGTTGAGTCTAAAAAAATAATAAAAAAAACATCCATTATCATTTATAGAGTTTTTTTTTATAAGATCTATACTGCAAAATTTTATTTTGTATATTATTGTATAAACAATAATTAGTAATATTGTTACAGACTTTTGTTCATAGATGGTCGAATCTAATCAATTTATGTACATAATCTTTTATAAGACTTTTCACAAATATAAATAAAATCAGAGAAAGATTCTAAGTAGAAATATAGATTTTGAGAATCTATGTATACATGATAAGCCAGCCACGTGATTTACCTTATTGGCCAAGAAATATCACCCGTGTTTATAGTCTAATCGCTTTATTAAAATTATATACAGTCAAACCTCTCTATAACGAAGTCGTTGGTGACTACAAAAAACTTCGTTATAGAGAGGTTGAATGATAAAATACAAAGTAAATAAACCATTACTTGATATTATTTATTTCATATGTTATTTCAAACAATAAAATAAATTTTTTTAATGTATTAAAATGTTCAACACAAGTGACAAAATAATTAACAATTAACAAAGTGTTCAGAACTCTTAAGAAATGATGTATGGAAACCGGAACTTTAATTCATTTACATTCATTTACATTTAATTTTTACATTGTAATTCCTAAAAAACAAAGAAGTAGTTAAACAATAATAATTCAATTTGTTTCCAAAAAATTAATTTTATTTATTTATAAATTTATAAATTAATTTATTTTAAAGATAAAATTTTTTTTTAATACAGAGGTTTTTCGAAAAGTAGTGAACTACAACAACAAAAATTATTTTTATTTATAATATTTATTTGAGTTTTTGGCTGACCATATAGCCATGTTTTTAATTCTATATTATTGATAAATGATATTTTTTATTATAAATTCCAAATTTACAATCCTATTATGGACAATCCTATTATCATCTTTATGTTATTTAAAATTAAATATATCTTTTTAAATCAAAATGAGAATAGGTTGACATTTAAATTATTATTATGTTGAGGCTACTTGAGTCAGTGTACTTGAGCACAACAGCTGATGATTTCGTTATAATATAAACTCAGCAAGTCTATTTGTTAATAATACTTCCACAGTAAATTAACAAAACTCCAGAAAAATGTGCGAATATAAAGAGTCAAATACGGCTTTAGGCCAGTTAGTTAAGGAACGCTGATTCTGAGCTTCACATTTGGTAGGACCCGAGTTCGATTCTTGGTACTTGCAGTCTTAAAAAAAATTATTTACGAATAATAAAATACAAGAAATATTTCCAAGACTACTGATGATGGGTATTTAGCAATACTCGAAACAGCTGTATGGTCAGCCAAAAATTCAATTAATTAAAATAATATAAAAATAATTTTTGTTATTGTAGCTCACTACTGTTCGAAACTTCTCTATTAAACACCACAGTTTCTGTTAAAGTAAAAATAGTCATTTCTGTCATATTGCCGTTAAAATTAAATTTAATGATTTTAAATTATTAGAATTGTAGCTTTGTAAGCCAACAATTACTAAATATAATTTTTTAAGTCACTAATAAGGAAAATAAAACTATTAATATCACTTTTTAGGAATATCCAATTCAATTATCCAATTTCTTTTATTCCAAACTTAAACAACGAAAGTTCCGTGCAGCTTTGGCTCGTTTGATTAAAACATTCAAAGATATTGCGTCTAATTTGATCCTTTAAATTGGGTCAAAGTTTGAAAAAGGCGAGTACTGATGATCAAATAATTATATACATACAAATAAAGCCAACGAATATTTCCGAAGACTACTAAGGATGAATAATAGTCAATACTCGACCAATAAAACAGATAAACTTAGAATTCTTCTAGCTCAGCTTAAATATAATGCAGATATATTACTTTTGAAATTTATCACTAAATTATTAAGTACTTTAAACTACTTTATGTTTAATTAATAAAAATTGATCACAGTTTCCTAATCTAAAAGTGAATTGTGAATATTTTTAAGAATTTTACCGGAACATTGCATAATTGTTGAATTTATTGCAATTTAGTAATTAATTGTTATTTTAACTATTTTTGCGACATCTGATATCATTGACAGCTTATTATTAATAAAATAGTAGTATTAGTCCCAAAAATCTAGCTGGTTTCAATTTTACAATGATTTTAAAATGATATCAAAATACAATACATATCAGACCTGATAAAAAGATAGTTTGGTAGATCTATGAAATAATTTTTTTGCTATAAATACATAGATTAGAAAAGTCAACGACTGAATTTAATGTTCCAAAAATTGTGGGTGAACTAACCAAACTTTAATTTAACCCAGTTAATTATTGTTTTCTAGACGTTACTGAAAGAGTCATTAAGAGTCAGAAATTGAATATTATACGCATATACCTATACTAACATATAGCTATAGTATTTTGGGCTGCAAACAACCTTTACATGAAGAGGTCGTGTATTTAGCAATTTATAGCGAGGTGAATATTGTAATATTTTTTAAGTAATAAAAAGTAAAACATAATATTTTTAAATACAATGATTATAAACCTTACTTAAGTCGTCTTTAATGTTCACTTTAATGTACTAAAACAGTGAAATCAGTTGAACAGGACATAAAGAAATCAGAAACAATCTTTTTTTTTAGAGTCTTAAATCTATTCTGCATAATTATAAATTAATATATTCCTTAACACATTTACTACAAATTGTAGAATATTACAGAATGAATTAAACTTGACTAGAATAAACAATTCTAGAATAAATAATATATATTATTAAACTAAAATGAATCAATTCTCTACGCTTTTTTGGTGCCTTAAAAATCTGAAATCTGTTTTTTGTATAGTGTTGTCAATGATTGAAGAGCCGTCCTCAAAACTCAAATAATCGTAAGAATAATGTAACCCATTTTATTTAATTATACTAAATGTTGAATATAGCTAAAAAGGTAATTATAATTACACTTAGACTTAAATCATATATAGTAAAGCGACTCTACAAGTTTTTGACAAAGTTTCTCAAAATATATAAAAATTATATTACGTATAGAATTCGTGACACTTATAGAAGTTTTTTTTTGGACCCATTTTATATACAAATAGTTTTTACATCCGTATGTTACATTGTATGAAAAAAGGTACTATTTTGTTATAACTTTCCTACTTCTTGAATATATAAACGATGAAGTTTCGAATCTAAAATTCCTAGAGGCAAATATGCATGAAAATTGCTCTCATACCACGTCATATTCATATATAATATTATTAACGACTTTTAAATTCACTTAGAGATTTAAGGGGCAAATGCGTTTGACCCAATGAAGGAGTAATGCGAATATATAGCCTAGCTTTCTCAACTATCAACCTCACCTACCAATAGCGCATCCTGTTTTTCATATACGACGCTATGGCGACCGAGTATAGGTGGTATAACCTGAAAACATATATAATTGAGCGAAAATTCTCTAACTACGAAACACCAATCCTATCTCCAGGTTAGCAAATAACGAGATCTGGCCCTTCAGGTTGCCACTACGTAACCCTTAGGGAGGCCAAGGTTCACACCGGACTGTAATGCTAAATAAGAAGAAGAACTTCAATTACAGAGAAAATTTAAGTTTCAAATATTAAGCGAGACTCCAGAGTCCTGATCATTTAATGGGTCTTTGATGATTGTCTGAAGCATAAACCCTAAGCATGTAGTAGTCATGAAATAGACCTACATATGAAAAATGTTGCGTAATTCATATTTATTTATATATGTAAAATATTTTAAATATGTAAAATATATTTTCATACATGTTATTTTTTTAAAATTGATTACATAAATTGAAGCAACATAAATTTTATTATTATATAGTAATAAAACTGCACTACAGACCCAAAATATAGTAAAAAAAAAAGCTGTTAGCATTAGAAAAGTTTTTCGTAGAAAGAACGATTCGAAGTCTGGTAGTTAAACAATTTACTCAAAATTTTAGTATAACTTTTCAGTCGACTCGATTGCAAAAAATTCGTGATAGATTACCTAAATTAGATATGAAAAAGTTAATTTCTTATCCAGTCTAGTATTATCAAGTCATGTGCGGTCTATGTAACATATCAGCGAGGTCAATTAGATAATCTTGAGCTAGATTTGAAATTCTCTATATGTTATCTGTGGATAATATTCATGTAGTTCTATTTGGAATAAATAATGAATTATTAAATTTGTCTCAGCCGTAAATGGCAATCCTTAGAATCTTATTTAATTGACGGTAATAAATTATTAAAAAAAATTAAAATAACTATTCACTGATAACAATTATAATTGTATATGTTACTTCTGAAGATAAATTTAATTTATTAAATATAATTTGTTTATGAATATTTTTCTAATGATGTGATTATGTGGATTGTTTATTGTTTATTTCCATATTTTGTCATAACATCACAATACACAACATAGTTATTTATCACACTTAATATTTTTTATTCATTATCCTTGCTGATTTGATAACTTTTCGTTTCACTATTGTTTGACGTTCCTTTTCAAATCACATGAACGTTCAGCTTCCCAAGACTAACAGTTTTAGACAATTTTATTTATATAACTTGATTTAATTAAATAAATTATATTATGATTATTTAGTTTATTTAGTTGTCTGTCGTTTATTCAATTACGTTCGCTCTCGAATACAGTCGAATAAAAGAACCTTTATTTATTCATTAAGCAAGTGAATCCTTGTCTATAGTAACTGACGTCACCGAATCTAAATAAATCTATTTAATGTTTTCACCAACATTTCGAACACGATGTGAACGCACCTATTTTCATATCCAGTAGCTGAAATACCGCGGTCTCGCAATTAGTCACGACTTTTATTTAAAAATAATTACGCGAGTTTGTTTTGGAACTGTGACTATATCAATTTCAGATACTTATGAAATGACAATTTGTGCATCGTTTCATGTATTTATATACAAATAAAACATCTCGAATAGAATTTTCTCTTTTGACTCGAAACGAGTGTCTGGCTTGAAAATAATATTTTTGATTAGAAAAACTTATTCCAATTTAAAATTATTACTTTGGAAGGCCACAAAATGACGCAAAGAATGGAAAAGTGAAAGACGGCAGATTAGTATTTGGTTTGGAATCATTTGTATGTTTCGTTCGGCTCAAATGGCTCAATTGCGAGAGCGCATATTAAGCGAATGCATCTGCTCTTACATGTGAATCGTTAGAAGGCGGAGAAATTTTATAGCCAACTTTGCAGCAGGATGTGCCCATACTTTGCTTTTTCATTGCTTTTGGCAACATGGCAGCATGGCAGCATGGCAGCATGGCAGCAGCCAGCTTCCAAAATGCACACAGTGACGGAACACATAAACTGTCCCAGAAGCGAAACTTCCGCTACTTCTGAACTCGCTGCGTTGCTACATAAGAGAGAAAGCGGAAATGTGTATTCCAATTGCGTACGCAGTAAAGTGAAAATGCGATATTTTAACAGGAATGCTGCAATAAGAACTGGGAGGATGATTAATTCGAGTACATACGAATATGTACTTTTAGCAACAGAACGGTAAGCATCCCCAAAAGCGATTTGTATCCGGGCAGCGAACGGCTGTATGGTTTGGAGGTGGTAGGTGGCGCAAGATGTACACATTATTTACTTTGCTTGTACTCAATGTAGTCGACAGTAGTACATAATCAGACTCGTAGACTCGGATGCGTGATGCTGCTATTTGCTTATGAAAAAGGGCAGAGGGAATGGATACAAAGATGCGTTCGTTCAGATTTGTATTTTATATAACGAGTACACACGAATAAACGAATAATACGAGCATTATTTGTGGCCGAGAGCTATAAGTATCCGACAGTTGTTGTTGCGTTTAAAGTTGCAAATATTGAATCAAGGTACATTTATATTTATACTCGTTCATACGTAGTACGCTATGATGATGTACAGATATATTATATATTGTAATGCGATAAGATGTGACCGAATCGTTTATGCTGCCAACAAAAAGCATATTCTCCTCGGGTTACGGTAGGTATACGGAAGACTGAATAACAAACGTATGGCGTCAGCCTTTGCAAAAAGCGACTGAGTAGCATTTGTCCCTGCTTGTCGATATTGTCGGCGTAGTCCAGTTTATCTATGCTGCCAGTGCGAGCTTACATACATATACGAAAACACACATACCGACACATTTACGCAATATGTACATATGGTGTGTACATACTGCTTCGTATTTGTGCTATGGAGAGTAATCTTAGGTGTACATGGTTGGATGGAGTGTTCAAACGCACAAGAAAGATAGTAACTAACAGAAGCTCTGAAGTGTACACCCCCAGGTAGTACATAGCCAAAGGCTGGGCCTTAGCTGTAGTCGCACCGGAACATCAAGCGTGTAAGTTTGCCGAGTACTTTGGTCGAAAACACAAAGGATATACGGAAGTTTTCTTAAATATTGCATTGTGCAAGAGAAACAAATTTAATCTGTGCAAAGACAATTCAAGTGAAAAATAAAAAGTAAAATAAATAGGACAAAAACGGAAATTAACTGTCCGGAAGGATTCATTTTCACATTTAGATAATTCGATTCTACAATTTATTCAATAAAAAATATAAATAACCAAAATCAAATTTCTTCCCGCATTGGCTTATATATAATACTTGTTCTGCCTTGGGAATATAGTGTGAAAGTAAACTTTTTCCGACGGAAAGATTAGATTTTTCGTGATTTACAGTGAGAATAACAAGAGTTAAGTTGGTAATAAGGTTCTAAATCCAGCAGGACAATCATTTGCTGAATTCACTCTGGATTTTGCAAGTAATTTCCGGAGGAAGGTGGGTTATTAGCTCAAAGTTATTTTAAATAGCATATTTGAATGATCCTTTTCTAAATTTGTGTTCCATAGGAATTGGACATGTCGTTCCTTGCCACCTTGGATGCAAATGCTTGGCAGGTAATACTGTTATACTGTACCTTTTAATAAAATCTAATTTGGAATATATGATCAGATATCCGACTTTTTAGGATAATAAAATTCTTTAAAAATTTAATAAATAATTGCGAAACAGTGATTATCATTATAATATAAAAAATATAACATACATATACATATTTCAACCATTATATGACTTATCATATGTGTGGAACCTAACAAGAAGGACAAATAAACAAAAACTGATGATAAATAATGTAAATAAGAAACTTGTCTCAATTGATTTTCAACAAGTCAGAGATAAAAGTTTCATCAATGCCTACTTTTAATATAGTACATAATTAAAAATTTAGGAAACTGTTCTTTCTTACTGTTTACATAGAGCACATGTCTGTTTTTTATTTTCCAAGTGATTAAATTCACGTCTTATGGTCTCTAGTATGAATTGTCAACCCTAATAATTATTTGTTTCTTTGGGCTGGAAAATGCAATTTTAAAATAAGTATTGGAGCAGAGGCCTTTTACGGAGCAAATTTTGCAATAACAATATTTTACGGTCCAAGCCTTTTGAAGTACCAAACAGCGACAACAAGGTTTTGGTTCTAGAAGTAACCCCAAAGTTGTGTAGAAGTGAAACCCAGCGTGATGTGATGATAATATCGACAGTAAACTTCGTTATGAATAAAACTTTCATTTGCGTTCCTAGTTAAGCGGAATAATAATGTTTCGCTTATAATTTAAGCCCACAACTTCAATGTATCTAAATGCATACAATGATTCTTCCCGAAACGCAATTGAGAAAAAGTTATTTAAATTTAATTTTGATGACAGCATTTCAATCGCTTATGGCAAATATTCTACGTACCTGGGTTTGCCCTATTTTCAAACTAAATATTAATTTATTTTTTACATAATTAAGTTCTTGACTTTTCGTTGCACGTTTGTGGTGCATTACTTTTAGACCGACTGTTGAAGTGCAGCTTTTAGCTTTTAGCTGTTAACGGTTTTGCACGTGCCAAATGCTTAGAAAAATATCCAAAGGCCAACGTTCCATAATTAAGATTGCATGCGGCTCAGTTTATAAACAACAAAGTAGAAAATTTCTTGTGACAGTTCTAGTTCAGAAAGAGGAAAGCTTGTTCCTTTCCTGGTACATATGTATGTAGCCTTAGTGGTGGCAGATTTGTTTGTCCACAGAAATCGAACGAATGTGTCTTTGCGTTCAACCGCAAATGCCACAACAGCTTTTCCCATTGATGCTGACTTCGTCTGCATCCTTTTTGCTGCATGACATTTGGCGATTCTTGTTTAAGCGATGCGTTGTTTATTGTCCTTAACCAAACAGGGGTTATCCCTCTTCATGCGTGTTAATATCTGTGTGTGTTTGCCGTTTAACAACTTTTCGAAATTTTTATTTGTCTAGACCTGTCGACCAAATGAAGCGTATAATATATCAAACGCCTTTGAATGAGGGTGACAAATCCTCCACAAACGTTGATTACTTTGTGATACTAAATTCCAGTTAAAGTAAATCAATCTCCTTGCTTGGGTTATTATACTTATTCGTTCGCGACTAGTTCGACTGTTCGTTTTCCAAATATAATCAAAATTCAGTGCCGAGAGGCAAAGCTGTTTATTCTGTAAGGAATTATTAATCAGTATGCTTTTACAAATTAGAACGAATATTTGTGGCATAGAACTTGCAATACGATTACATTTTGAGAATATAAGGCAAGGCTGGATTTAAACGTATTATTTACAACAGTTTAAAAATTAAGCTATATATATATATATATCTGATTGCTTAAATGTAAAAATAGTTATTGAATTTTAAATCACGTTTTATTATTCTTATATATTCTGTAGTATAGTATATATTGTAGTAATAATTTTGTTTCTCCTATAACTCAGAGCTATTTTTTAAGACAAAGTAGAACTACGTTGAAGTAAATCCATATTCTAAGCAATATAGACGATTAAATATTAAGACCACTGCGAAAAGTTCAATAATAAATAAATAAATAAATAAATTTATAAATAAATATGTTAGATCTTAGGTTTAATGAAATATATAATGTCAAAGCCGTTTTTTGAGACTAAAGAGTAAAGCATAATATTTTTATAGAAGTGATTTAATTCTATAATCTACTTACTTTACTTTGTGACATACTTTTAGAGTAAAATGAAAACTTTAATGTACATTTCTTTATTTGAATTCTGCAAATTTTATGGATAACGGCTTAACTCATCGCAAATTTATTGAAATTATACTCCTTTATACTACATTAAATGCAACTGAGCATCACATTGTAGACATCGAGAGCTTTACTTACTTAGGGAGTATTCTATCGATGGATGTGGGTGTGAAAAAGGACATAAATAGCCGCATTCAAAAAGCGTGAGTATCATTTGCTAGGTTGCGCATAATATGATGGAACCACAATATACGTACCAATACCAAAGTAAAAATTTTAAACGCATGCGTCAAATCGTTATGCCTATATGGATCGGGAACCTGGCTTGCTAACTCCAAAACCAAAAGAAGACTGTAATCATTTATTAATCGATGCTTTCGCAACATATTACGCATATAGTGGCCTAGAACGATTGCAAATAAAAAGTTATGGAAAATAACGCACTAAACAAACGTAAACAACGAGATAAGAAGAAAGAACTATGGTTGAATTGGACACACACTGCGTAAGCCTTATGAAGATATCGCGCATGCTGCACTTACTTGGGACTAGGCGCATAGGCAGACCCATAATGAGCTGGAGAGGGACAATTCAGCAAGAGACGGGCAAATCGTTAAACAAATTGAGAGCAATAGCACAATAGAAACCAGTGGAAAACTTTTGTAGACTCCTTAAGCTCCTAATGGAGTATGATAATAATAATAATAATAATTCAATGCAACTATTAAAAGAAGTTATTTCTTTTTGTGCTTAATTTTTGTTGAAATCGGCTTTATTTAAATCTTTTGATCTTTTCTCTTGAGCATTCTACGTATTCACAATCTTAGTCTTAAGTTATGTTAAATACAATTCAGTTAACTAAGTTTACGAATAATGTAACTTTTGAAGATTAAAATATATAGAGCTTAAATGAAAAAATCAATTTTATCTACAACTTCAATGCAAGTATTTAATTGTTCATTATTTAGAGGGCTCGTGTTATTGAATATTCGTTAAGCCAAAAGTCTACTGTCTTTACTCCAAGTCTGTCTTCATTAAAAAGGATCATTCACCGGAAGATTTAAAAGAATAATTATTTGAAAAATATATTTGCTTTATTTAATTTATAGTGAAAGAAAACTTTAAAGATAGCAGAACTAATATTAACAATTATATAAAAGCAACAAAAAGTAATTGAGAGAAAAAAATAAAAAATAACAATTATCGAAAAATTATATACTAAATAAATGGATAGAAAAAATGGATAGAAAATGAAAAGAAAAATCGGAGAATATTTAAAATATAAAAATGAAAGACTGAAAAAAATGAAAAATTGCTAGAAATGAAATTTAAGATCTGAATGACTTCATTAACATTGTTTTACATCATATAAAAAAGGATTAAATAAATTTCTTTCTTTTGATACCTATTTTTTTGTTAATACTAATTATTTTTTTATTTTACTACTCTTTATTATAAAAATATATATACTACTCCAAACAGAAGTTTAACACCTCTTTACAAAAATGTATCCACACTGAATTAAAAGCTAGCATTATTTACAATGAAAAACGCTATGACGCATTTCATAGCCTATATCACATTCGTTCATATAACCACAATTCTTAACGGTTATAAAAATACCACGGAGTTTCTTATTTGCTTAGAACAGAGTTGCCATATAAAATATGACAAGGAGTCATCTTCTTCTTCTAGACAAAGCTGTCGTCTATCACAAATCAATTCCATCTTGTGAGATTGATACAACAAGCTAGGAAATGCAAATAAATTCGCCTGACCAAAAATCCAATTCAGTTACCAAGATGTTTCGCTTTTCGATTTACTGTGGACTTAACCTATATAATTTTTTTTATAATTATTATCAATAGCTAAACCATAAACGAAATGAAGCAAGGTTCTATTGCCTCAAGTGTTGTTGGAACTTTGTAAATATTCTACCTCAAAAATATTTTAGACGTTCTGGTTAAGTTTCAATATTAGATAGCTATTGATAAAAGTGAAGGATATAATTTTTGTTCCTGTGATTTAATGACAGTCACAAATTATGGTACAGTTAAAACTTGTTAAAATTTTACAATAAATTTTACAATGTTACAATATACGAATACAATCAGTGACAAATAATAATAATCTTATAATAATAATTTTATACTAAAATGTAAATATTAATTTTTAAAATTGTAGATATATGAAACGTGACTTTGTCATTAGTTGTCCTGTGGTTGCGATTACCTTTGAACGTGACAAATGTGTTAATTACCGCACAGCAATTGAACTCTTGAAACCACATTTAATTAAAAAAATACTTGCTGAGTGCAAACGCTTTAATGTATCTTCAATGAAGCACTGCACTCATGTGAGTACTTTTAAAGAAACGCATTGAAAAATTATTCTGATTGACTTCTTAGTTGAGGTCATGATTTACTGAATTGATAAGAACAATAAATTTCTGCGATAAAAAATTTTTGTATTTGGGCGGATTGAGTATAATCACAAGAATCAGTAACGAATGTAAACTCGCAAATTTTTCCTCCATTATAAGGCATATCTACCTTGATATGATATTCAAATAAGCTGGTGGAAATAATTTCATTATTAGGCAATGTAATTATCTGCACCGACACCCTCAGCACTAGTAATCGACATGCAGCAACTCATGTTAACGTATCTTATTTAAATGCCAATTATATGCTCAAAAAGGATTTATAATTATGAAATATCATATTTTGCATTCAGACCCACCAAAAAAAATTTTATCGGCTAATCCAATGTTCTGGGTATGGCTAATAATTCGATATGTTAATATCAAACGCGCCGTTGGGCAGAAAAGCAGAAAATTCCGAATGCTGGCATCACTCGGCATCGCATATCACCACGCAGGGGCTACGGGATAACCAAAAAAAGACTTAAAATGAATATCTAAATAGAGCACGCGACCTTGTTTATGTTCTCTAAAGAGTATTCAAAAGTAATGCTAAGTGATGAATTGTGTTTTCGGCTTAAGCTTGTGGCTGAATGATTAGTAAAAAGCCCATCATCTTAATAATGTAAAAAATTGTGTGCAGGAAGTGAAAAGCCAAGTGTAAGTGGCAGGGAACGACGCTTGTGCGATATGCATATGTTTTTTCTCGCTGCTATATTATGCTCTCAAAGCAGAGGACAAAGGACTTATTAGATGTATGGAATAGTATATATTTGATATGCTTATATACACACCTGGAACTCAGAGCAGATCCTTGATGTAAAAACTTCACCCACTGCTGCTACTTGTGCGATGTGTTAATACTTATCTTGGGGTTGTAAGGAGTTTATTAGGTAACGGAAAGCAGAGTTGTAACCGAGAAGATATGCGCTAGTAAAAAACGGATACATTACGATGGTCACGTGTGCCTTGTTTGTTCGGTATTTAATTAATTTTATAATATGAAAAAAAGTAGTGAAGTAGTTTTAAATGCCACCTTGTGTGCACTTTTGGCAATGTAAGTCTTTCATATTTTTCATAAGTAGTTTCGTCGTCCTATCGCAGCAGTCCGCGAAAGCAAGCAAAGTACACACGTATAATTTTTTGATAAAAAATGCATTTTTGCAAATTATTTAGTCGCAAATTTTTATATTTAAATCAGACAAAACTATTTTTGTATTTATAGACGCACACGTAAATATCTTTGCGCTCCGTTTCTAACCACAATTGCATTTTTTTACTAAATAATCGCATAAATGATGATTTATATTAATGGAAGAATATCACGTTTCACGCGTATCAGTGCTCGTTTTGACTGTAAAACAAATTTGTCAGTGGGGGTCGGCACGCGCTCCAATTTATACTACCAAACTTGTCCGGAGCACGTTAAGCGAATTAAACTGAAGAAAGTAAAAAGGCATAAAGCCTGAATTAATAAGACGAGCCTACGAAAAGTGTGATTATAAATCTACTACACGAAAACTTTGTGTAAACTCTACTTTTAGCTGCAATTTGGTTTTATCTTCAATTTATCCGTTAATGGAAATTAACACTGAAGCACGCGTACCTGATCGCGCATTATTACAACTTACTTTTCGTTCTTTTTGCTCTTTGTCCGTCTTCTGCTCTGTTTGTATTTTTCCTTTATTGACCTTTGGAGTCCCCACTGTTGTCGAGCAATATTTCCCGCTGGGTTACATGCTGATTGCTTTGAGACGCAACGGATGATTTAACTCTTTTGTGCACTCTCAGATGCAAATAATAATGCGATAAATACCTAAACAAGGTGCATAATAACACGATTAGTGAACTTCATGACTATTCTGAAATAACAGAATCCGCAAACGATGAGGAGCACTTAAGGCCAGCCATTCGTTATGATATTTTGATTCTTATGGCACCACTCAACGCGCACATCATCGTGTGATACCGAGGCATGTGTCAGGCGCATTTAAGCCTTTAAAGATGTGTATATTACACATTCAAGAGAAGTATTTTTCTCCACACGATATCATAGAAAAATGAATAATGAAGGACAGTAAGGTACAATTAATTGGTACAAATCATACAACATCTTAATCGAGATGTATTCATAAAGAACTATATGTACCTACATAAAAACATTTGTCAAAAAATGTTTTATTTTGCGAATTTACTTAACGCTTAAATGGTTTATATTAGTACGCATCTACACCTAATTTAGCAATATTTAATTTATTCTCAATTTTTTCAATTAAGACCTTCAATAATTTTAAATAGAAGATAAGAACCTCATTTTAATAATACAAAATACTACCAGGAAGCGAAAGGATGGGAGGGACAGAAGAATAAATATGAAAGAAATATTTATTCTCCTTTTCTACGCATAATTGTTTGATGCACAACAAAAAACAATAGATTCGAAATAAGAATACTGGGCCTTTAATTCTTAAAGAAATTATAATTATGGACAAACACAAGTAATGCCAGGTACCGCAGCGATTTCCCTCCTGTGAAGGATATTCATATTCCTGCTATCAATTTATTAATAATTTATATATATAGGACCGTATATTGCAAAATAAGCCTTACTTTCTATAACAGCTGTAAATCAGAACCCATCCCTCAAATATGCCTGTGCAAGCACAAAGCATTGTCCAAAGAAAAACTTTATAGATGAAAAGTTCAAACTAAAAACTTCATTCCTAGTCATTTAGTGAAGCGGAACACAATGACGTATATAAGCCTGTCAGTGATTTCTAGATTGGTGTTCTTTTATAGAGTAACACACTCCCATGTTTTGATTTTAAGCCTGAATAGTGTCATAACTGATTTTCAGGTTTCCAGTGTCGAATGAGTGACGATAATATTACCATATTTTAAGAACTTGCATTTTCTTTCCATAGTTGATGTATGAAATTTTAGACTTAAGTTTTGAAATCCTCTAGATAAGAATTCGAATCTTCGAATCTGGTAATAACATCAATTTTAAGAAAATTTCTATTGAGAAGCACTGAATTTGTTAGCCAAGCTATATCCTCTTGATCTGGAATCCAAATTGTATGTCTAGCTTCAAATAAACTGTTTTCCTTCTATCTTTCTTTTGTTTCTATGTTTTCATTCGTCACCTTATCAATACACTTATATACTACACAATAATACCATAATAGTTATTATTGCACTAATAAATAAATATTTCGAATATTTTCATATTCGTATATTAAATTATGTTTAATATGTAGAAATTTTGATAGATCTTTGATGTGTACCTGACCATGTATTCTAGGTTATACTATATTTGCACGAGTAGTATACCACATCATCTTTTACAGATATTTTCAAGAAATGCTATGAAGGATTTTCTCTAGATTTTCCGTTAATATGTGCATGTTGATATACCGATAATTCTTTAGAACTTGATATTGATCTAATTTGAACTTCGTTCATTCGATGGCTTTAAAAAAGCATCAAGATATCAGTTGAATCACAAATTTTGTCTTCATTTTTAAAATTAAAACCACTTTGTTTTGCAATAGAGAGCAATTGAGACTTAGTTGGAGCGTAAACGATCTCCAACATTTAATTTAAAATATTATCTTGTATATATGTAGGTTAAATAGAATGTAAATTTTCGGACCCAAACTGTGATTTGGCAAGAAGCGATCGATGGCCTATTTAATCCATCTTCAAAATATTACTTTATTACTACACACACTCAGATATGTGGTTTTGAATTTTAAGACTATGGTTCGTGAATTTCATTGCCAGGTTTTTCCAAAGAAAGTGTTTAATTGTTTAATTGCTTATTTTTTACATATTCTTCGATCTATTAAAATTAAATATAAGCATAAACATTATACATTTAGAATTTCCAGAGTTTTTTACACAAGCATATCTTGGGTTGCTCAGAAAAGTCGTCGAGTAGACAATTATAAGAAGCAAATCGTCTTGAGCCTATTCGTTTGTAGTTAGCTGTAAAAATCTTAACAGTATTGTAATAAATATTAATAATAACAAATGAATTTTAAATAATGATAAAATTGAATGTTACTTCTTTAGTAACAGATTGTATAAGTGATCTTATCAAATTAAAGTAGGTCCTAAAGATATATTCAAAAAAAAAAACATCATCATACTCATAATAAAAAACATCATAACAATTAATCTACTGCGTTAAATATCGGTTGGGTCTCCACTATTTATTTGGACCTTTTGCTGCTATTATTGATAGAATAAATAAGCTCTATGATACAGATGAGTATTTAACTGCAACTGTAAGTGAAGTAGCGTTCTCTATCTCTCCGGTTTTTTTATTTTCGATGTAAACACATGCCTCCTTTGTGAAGCGTAAAGATTTTAGAACATATAATTTTGACATACGGAAATAGAATACAATATATTCACTGATTTCAAGTTAACATTTTGTTGCGAATTCCAAAATGCAAAAACCCGAAAGAGAACAAATATTTCAAATGTATTATAATAGCGACAAGATGTCATGGAAGTCCAGCAAATAACCATATGAATGTCTTAATATGGCACAGCATTGAACAGAATCTTTAAATAGTGTAGAGAAAACGAAACCTAAGAAATCACTGATTTGTTACTTAGATTCGCATGTGATTGTCCCCAAGTCGTTCGTCTCACCGTAAAATCTTATATCGTTTAACTTTATAAGTGGGTATATGTCATGTCAGATTGTTTGTAAATCAACACCTTAATAAGCAATGTTGCCTTAATAATGTAGAAAATAATAAACATTTTATACAATACTTACCAAAAGTCATACGATGGAGGTCTCCAGCCATAGAGATACAATAGTACATAAAAGGAGATATGAGGTTGTAGATTTCCAAAAAGGAGTTATCTTTGAATTTGTACGATTTTGTAATCAATAATTTATAATACAAATTCAAATCAAATAATTAATTAAGCAAAAGATAATATATAAAAAAGCTAAGTTTTAAGCCAGATGAATAACGATAAATCATTTTATTTTGACATAAAACGCCTCAGGAAGGCACAATCCAAAATTTTTATTTCTCGAATATCTGCTTGCGTGTATTATGCAAAGTACATAATTTGTGCCTACATTTTTGTAATTTAAGTAACTGAGTTTGCTGGTACGACATAAACTATTTAATTAAAAACAAACGTTTTTATGAAGTAGCAAGAAGTTTTGTTTTTATTTGAAGTGTGTCCGCTACTGGAATGCCTTAACGATTTATGTTTTTTTTCTTCTTATATGCTTTGTAATTAAAAAATGGGCCTTCATTCGCATTATTGTATAAAAATCGATTTTGTCAACTTTTAAAACATTGGGCGAATACATCTCATTCTTTGGTAAAAATAGTGTCATGATTTGATTTTGCACAGGAAAAAGAATAATAACATTTTAAGGTTTTATTGTTCTTGAATTTTCTGATGTCTTTTTAATACCTTCGATATTGAACTTCATAAGTTCCAGTCCAGAATACACGCTTTTATTTTAGAACTTAACAGGCAGTGCTCAAAAGAGAGTGTGGTGCAGCAATCGAGTATACGTCTTTAAGAGTTTTTTCATTGCTTAACTAACTCCCCAGTTAATACATTTTTGTAGAGTAATTCACTCTTGATATTGAAAAAAATTTCATGCATGACACTTAGAAATCTGATTTTTTTTTCTCGTCTATTACCTCTCTACACCTCTCCATTAATTTTATTGCTGCTAAACAACATTATTCGGATGCCTTACTCTTCCCAATGCGAATTTATAGACATGATAGATTAGGTTAGACATTGAGGCCCATTGTGATATCCTTAAGAATTTGATATCTGTCACTATGACCATTTAGTAAACAAAGCCAATGACACCAGCTAGGGAATCATTGTCATGATAATAGCAGCAAATTGTACTAAACTGATTTTTGCTATCGAAACACATATGTTAAGTTCTACTTACACGACCAGTATTTGAGCCTAAAACAGAGATACTTCTGTCAGACTCCTCTTTAACGAGAGAAGCGCTGAGAGCAACAAGTTGTTATTTATTTCCACAGAGATACAACCACTAATAATATCTGATTTACGCAACTACATATATGTTTTGTTTTTATTTATTAGCGGAAGGAGAGTGTAGATTTTCGGTAAACATTTTTAGAAACTCTGCAGAACTAAAGACGATATCGTCTGAACTGAAAGAAATATTACATTGTATTAAAGACACAACAATAAATTAATAAACAATGTAATATAATATCCAACTTTTAATGTGCAGTAAACCTAATGGAACTTTGTTTCGGGTAATTGCTCTTCAGTCAGAGTATGACAAATTTAAAAAGGAGTTGCTACTATTATTAAATATATTGTCAGCTAACATTAGTCCGATTAAGAAAGGATTCCGGTCAAAAGTAGTCCTTTTTTCCAAGTGAATAAGTGAATCACTCCGCAAGAATATTTGTAACATATGATGAAGATTGCGGTTGCAATGCGACGCAACCGATGTGAGCGTTGCGCATTATCATTACTGGTGGTTTCTCTATAATTCCACACTGCCATATGAAAGAGGAGCTTCAGCGTAGGTATTGCACAATCTTATTTTAAAACTAAGAGAGATGTTCAGAAACCTTTATATTTTATTAAAGTATTAAGTTGAATCTGTTACATAAATAATAGAAAGGATAAATATAAATATATAGTTTTCAACATATCTATGAGAGTTGCTTTAATAGCAATTTACTGACAAAATAATTCACATTATAATTCCAAAATATAATATAATATTGTGCATACAATTTATGCGTATAATATATATAATTGAATATAGAATATAAAACAAATAATGTTTTATTTTGTATGACTTTACTGTGTGCCCCAAATAGCCTCAGTGCAAATGTGAACACATATGCCAATCTAACGCAAATTAGATTTAATTTTTATACTTAAACACGTGCGCAGATACTTCTTCATTAATTTCCAGAACTTCACATATTTTATTTCTTAATAATTACATCCACCTTCGTACAATGAAATTGTTATTGACATACAATATTAAGTACCATAACTAAAACTTTCTTAAATTAACGTCAATGTCTGTCTCACATATAAGATTTCTGTTTTTAAATGCAACCTCAAGAAAAAATGATGAGATGCGCATTGTGCATATTTGAAACTAAGTTTCCCTCTTTAGGCTAACTGATTTCAGGAGGGAAACTGCAATAAATAAGTGTTGCAAAAGTGTTACCAATACGCATAAATTCTACGCACATTTCGTACCATCTTGATGCAGAAACGCATCCGTTCGTTGCTTGAGATGTTGCCAAGAAGATAAGATTATTTGCATAATATGTGCATATTTTGACTCAGTGTGGAGAAAATGCGTATGAAATGATCGCACGGCTAGAAACGGATACCTTGCAGCAATGGCGGTTCCACTATTGTTTGCAAAGTAGCAAGGAACTTGTACACCATAACTTGGATATTTCAAAAATTATATTCGGTACAGCTTTTTACACAGAATATGCAGTCCATATGATGCAAAAATTGGTTCTTGCAACATTTAGTAATACACAAAACCCGCCTCGTATTACAGACACAAATACATCCCATTTTCCTAAAATGTTAAGATTACTTCATATTTATTTACTACTAAATAAAGTTATTTAATACATTAATTATAGAAAATATATTTATATATAATCTATATTAAGAAAAACGCTAAAAAATCATTAATCTAAAAATCTGCGATGTGGTTGGTTTCTGTTTAACTGAACATTCTAACGAAAAAATATATTTGCAATTATAAAGTGAAATTTGTTAACAAAGCTCAAATTTTATTTTCTTTAGTTGAAAAATAATTTTACTTAATTTTTAAGATCAATTTTTTCTATATTTTCAAAACCCAAACGCGGAACCCAAACACAATTAATTTAACCTAAAACATATTGTAGTCTGCCGCGAAGGCAAATAATGGAAAAGCCAAATAATGAAAAAAGTCAATATATGAAAAAAGCCAAATAATGGTCCCTGGTCTATAAATAAGATTATATGAGATAAGCTCTAACAGCCAAAACTAGACTAAAGAACTCATCAACTCATTCAAGGCAGTCTCTAATACTCCCCAGCTTTTTGAAAATGTTCTGCAGACTGAGATGTTACTTATATAAAATATATGTCAAAACTTTTGAACAATTTCTTTATAAATACTCAAAATTTGATTCAGCGGACTTTTAACCCTTGCACCATATTAAACAATATAAAACAGTCAATGGTGCACGGGTTAATAAATTTCCTAGCTATCGGTTAAAACTAATGGGGCTGAGTCGCAATGTATAGAATACAACATATCTACGCATTGTATACAGCTGAGTAAAATATTTTAGATTTTCTACAAATCTAAACATTTGAAATGGCTTTTCTTTTGAAACCAAAAATAGGGCACATTTTCTAAGTAATCTCAAAAACTATGTTAGATAAAAATTTAAATTTTGGTGTCCAAAAAACCTACCTCATAATACATATGCCCAAACTTTTTGATAGTATTCCGACCACTGCCACATCCACCTCCATATAAAATTTTCACAAAAAATCATTCATTATCGTTAAAAAAAACTTTTTACCCTTATTAGACTATATACGTTTATTACATACATAACAACATAACTTTATGAAAAAAATGGGCGTGATCCGCCCATAAGTTCTTAAGTTATTTTCAGTTTTATACAATTTTAAACTCATAACTTTTTTACTACTTATTTAAAAATGATCATTTTTGACGTTTCTTGAAGTATAGGATATTGTTATTCATTATATATAATTATCAATAAAATTTTATTACTAAAATTAGACATAAAGGCAGCATTTTTTTCATGGTCATTCTCATTCTATCTGCGACACCCAAAAAAGGTATCCGAGTTTTTTCATCAAATTTTTTTTATTAATAGTCAAATGGTAAAACTTCACAAAAAAGAAAAAATTGACTTGCGCACTTTATATTTTATACATATTTCAGGCCCCAGAAATTTCTGAAAAGTTACGCAAAATAGGGATAACACATGATCACCATACTAAGGATGCCAGTGTACTGATCACAGCTGCCTTAGTCAGAGTAGACTGGGTGAGCAGTAGGATCAGAAAGCATATCGCACCTATGAGGTGCTTTAAATGCCTTCAATTTGGACATGTTGCTAACAGTGCAAAAGCGATAATGACAGATCCAGCACATGCATGAGATATGGAAAAGATAATAATAGGGCAAAAACGTGCTCAGCTCAACCAAAATGCATCCAATGTCCGAAAAACTACAAGAGTGGTAATACACACTACTCAAGAAGCTCAAGAGCTTAAGTCCAAAAAGGGATTTAATTTCTGCAATTGAACTTAAATCGATGTGAAGCTACACAAAACCTCTTATCTCAAACAGTTTTGGAATTAAAATCACTTTGAAATATCAGAAGGTCTAATTAAATAATACACGAAACAGTATTGATATTTGAAGCTACATATGGAACGGAAATATAAAGTTCTGAGAGGTATGATTGTCATTTTTAGGATAAGGTCATCCGTAGGATTCTTAGGCCAGTGTATGAACATAAGATGTATTGCGCACTACAATCATGAACGACATCAACTTTTAGTCACACAAAATAAGAATGAGAGCAGAGAAATGTATTTGAAAATGTAGTTTTTAAAGCAACGAAGAAATTCGTTCAAGGAGAACATTTAAATTGATATACATCATTGATAATGCAAAAAAATACAAAATTTTTGGTGCACAATATATGAAATCTTTTAAATTTTGTAAAAGCTTTCTTGGTAGATCCAAACGTGAAAGTAAAATATAATATGAAACAATTAGAGTTAAGTGTTTTAATCTATTGCGAGGTGATTTAGGATACATCAACCCATTATTAACCAACATCAGCTCGATCGGCTTCGAAATTTACTTGATCGATCAAACGCAGCTGACCAGTGCGCACACATATTGCATCGAGCATAAATCAAAAAATCCATTGTAAAATGTTGCATACCCGGACACTCGCATTTCAATTTTTTATAAAAATCAAAAATCAAGCTTCAAAGTTTTCTTTGTTGACCTGATACTTGAAGCACATGACAGTTTAATTCGCACTTAATTGGATTTCGCTTCGAAAACGTTAGTAAAAAGGCGAGTAAGAAGGATCGATATGCGTAAGTCGAGATTCGTTTGGAGAGAATTAACATTTTTCTTCATGCACGCTTGGCTTCATAAGTGCATGTGGGGGACTTTAATCGACGACCTCACTTTGTATTCATCAAATGTGCGACTTAAATATTTGATAAATATGCAAACATTGCGAAGCTAATAACTTATTCGAATACTTACATGATTTATAGAAAATATTTTAATAAAATTGTAGCTATTTTGCGGACCGGAGTTGATTCGACCAACTCGGTCGGTAAACCAAACAATTTCGGCTTTAAATATATTCGAAAAAAATATAATCTTTAAGATAAATCATTCACATCTCAACTGTGTTGTCAGTCAATTAGAAAACTTAAAATAAAACAAGAAAAAATAATGGTTAGGCCTTGCAGAAGATTAAATACCCTTTACATAGAGTTATATTAAATATTACCTTTCAGAATAGCACCATATGTGTATGGAACATTTTCATATATAAATCTCAAACTATGTAGTACAATGGTATTGATTTTTTATATAAATTAACGAGTATTTTGACTATATTCAAAAGTCATTTTCGGGGTACTACAAACCATACTATAATCTTTACTCTATTCTATAGCCTCTCTATTTCTATTCTATATAATTTATTCCATAGTAAAAAAAAAATTTTTTAAAATTAATTTTAAAAAAGTGCATCATATACACAATTGACCTATTAGCCAGTCCCAAGAACAAAATTGTTAATAAAAATTTAAGTGTTATTCTTCTTATTTGGCACTACAGTCCAGTGTGAACCTTGGTGTCCTTTTCTTAACAAATTATAGAAAGTGTTGTAGACTTTGAAGTTCATAAATATGTTGTGGATTGGTTTAAAGTTCCAATCAATGAAACAATTTCTGATCATTTTTTAACCTGCGCAGAACAAAACGTGCACACAATTTCAAATTGCATGAATTTCGCTAAAGAGTTTAGCTGATCTTTGTCGACTTCAGACCTTAGTTCGATGGTCGTTTCTGGTGGCAACGGATATGGATTTCTTCTCATTTAAGTCCTTATAATTGGTTTTAAATTGTTTATACCACTCATAAGAGTTACTACTGAATAAATAATCATAATCATGTACTTCGTTGATCAAATAAAACAATTTGGTAGAAGTTTTACAAATTTTAAAACAAAACTTAATATTAATTATTTTTTCATTGCTCATATTTGTGCAGATAATACAGAACACGTTCACTTCTGATAATCACTCATTTCCATTTATCCTAATGTTATGAAATTTGACAGTACATGACAACATTCACTTTACCGGCGCATATAGTTGCGAATGGATAGTCTGCAAATCCTGCTCTTTACTTTAAGTACGTTATATAGTATTTACTTTTTCTTTTTTTTTGCTATATAATTACATCTAAAATTCATTTAATATATGTTCAAATATTATACAATATTTTAGACTATCAAGAAAGTCTAAAATATATATTAATATAAATATAAATATTTAGACACAAGAAAGCGCTATCTAATACTTATTATAGTCGATGTCTGCAACCAGTTTTACTTTATAAATTAGATTTTCCCCTATTTTTAATCATATTTGATAATAATGATATTTCTTAATAGTAATTTATTATTATGTTGAGGCTACTGGAGTCAGTGTACTTGAGCGCTTTTACTCTCTATTAACTGCGAGGTTTCTTCAAAACCCCTCTTTGCGCCTTGACTAGATTATTGTTTATCACTTCATCAGACTAAACAATAATTGACCTCAGATCTGCATACCTCCCCGAGGAGCCTGTAACCATTCTGAGATTTGAAAACGCGGTGTTGGTAAGTCTGTCAGATTTCGCAAATAATTTCAGGGTTGTATCGTTTATGTATTTTTTGATCAATCTTGATGTCCCTGAGGATGTCATTCGTCCTAATGTACCATGAAACTTTGAAAAGTCTTCTCAGAGCCTGGCTTTGTGCAATTTCTAGCTGGTGAATAGTAGTGTTTGAAGCTTTGTTAAACGCTACACAACCATATAGAAGTGACGGACGAATTATTTGGTTATATATCAGTTTCCTGTTCTTAGCATTGAGGTTTTCTTTTCCAAATAGCGGTTGGAGGTAATGAAGAATTTTAGCACAGCTAATTCTTTTCAGTTGAACATGTTTAAGCCATGTGAATCGTTTGTCCAACGTGATGCCAAGATATTTAACGCTATCCTCCCAGTTTATCACCATATCACCCACTCTCACTCTCGACGGATTCTGTCTCCACTTACGCGTTAAAAACAGAGCCTTAGTTTTTTCATTATTGATTTTTATTTTCCATTTCTGAAAATACTCCAGAATGAGGTTTATATGCTCTTGAAGTGTGTTCGTTATGTTGAGAGCACATTTATTTATGTGTAAGAATATTGCAGTTGTCACAAACATTAATTATTGGATACAAGAGATCTTGAGACACATCATTCTAAACTGATCCTGAATTAAAGAAAAAATAATTCATTAAACAATCAGCTTCCTATAGAAATAAAAATTTTTTAAAGTTTACTTAGAAGTAAAGAAGATACTATACTACTTTTTATTGGCGCAACAGGACACAGAGATTTACTCTAAACCCAGAAGCGGGTACTTTATATGAAATACGTGATTTTCTTTAAAAACTTACATTTAAATTTAAATACTATTAAATAAATTTGAGATAGAGGTTTTTTCGAACAGTAGTGAACTACAACAATAATAATTCATTTTTTATTATTTTAATTAATTGAATTTTTGGCTGACCATACAATTGTTTCGAGTATTGCTAAATACCCATCATCAGTGGTCTTGGAAATAGTTCTTGTATTTAGTTATTCATAAATAATTTTTTTTTTGAGATTGCAAGTACCGGGAATTGAACTTGGGTCCTCCAAATGTGAAGCTCAGAATCCGCTCACCTTAACCAACTGACCCAAAGCCGTACTTGACTTTTTATGTTCGCTAATTTTTCTGGGGTTTTGTTAATTTACTGTGAAAGTATTATTAACAAATTTACTTGCTGTGTTTATATTAGAACGAAATCATAAACCAGCTGTAGAAATTTAAGATATTTAAAAATAATAATGTACACAATAAGAGCATTTAATAGAATTAATTAGTCTCATGAAAAATGTGAACTAAATGAAATATTAAAAAAATTTTAGTCTGAATTTTTAATTATATGAAGTGTTTGAATTTCATCTTAAGTAGGAATTTCACACACAACCCACATACGATTATTAGTAGAAGGACTCCTTCAACGGAATTTTATGAACTTCAAACAAAATTTTTATTGCATTTACGCCACGCTCAAACGATTTTCTTGAAGAAATCCTCTAGCCACTAATTTTCAAAAATTATTGACAATAATAACAACCCACATGAATTAGTGCATTTTAGTTATTAATATCGGTAATGGTGAAGGGCATAATTGATCGCAGAAGAACAAATGAAGTCAGATTTGAAATATCAAATTAATAAGTGCATGCTTAACGCATATAAAAGGTACATTTTATTCTGGTTCAACCAGCGTTTAAGAAAACAAGAAACAATTCAAGAGCAAAAGCAACAGTAACAATTAACAAATATTTTAATGGTTTCATTGTCCAGTTTATATTCTTTAACGATCGGTCCGGCTCTACCAGCTCTACCAGCTCTTCCAGGTCGGTAAGTTATTTCGTATGATCCTTTCAAATCACTACCTTTTATTCAACTCAACCGAAGATGGATTTACATAGTTTGCGACTTGTGCGCGCTTAGTGCCATTTCCAACTCCAACGCACTGATCATTTTCTCACATTGGAATCATTTTTGATCGACTTAAAAAGGCGCCTCACGCAATGTGGCATTTCATGTTTTATGGCCTAATCGAGACCGTTGACCATGCTGCAATCCATAAAGTTGTACTTATGAGCAAAGTCGTCCACTTTGTTTAATGAACCCCAAATAAAAAACGTACATTTACAAACATCAGAAAATCATATTCCTTCTGTAAGTTTGCAGATTTATAATTAAGTTCCATTTTAATGTCGTGTTAACGTTCGAAATGAAAAGATATGTATGAGAGCGGGAATTAATAATATAGTTCACTGTGTATATTGTGTGATTTATGCACAGCAAAGATAGTAGAATAAATACGGTGCCTATTATGATTTACAATAAAATTGAGATGAAAAAAAATTTATTTGTTCAATTTAACTTAAATAACTGTAGAAAAATTAAAGTATGGAGTTAAGTGTGAGCATACAGATACTTTATCTAATACTTAACAAGTACATTATACTTAATGTTTAGCTTTTATTAAAACCTTACTAACAGATCAAAATTATTTTAAAGAAATTGCCAAACTACTTACTGGCTACATCACAGATAAATAAATAAAGCAAAATCTTAAGATTTTATTCAAAATATATTGCTCAATTATAGTGCTAAATTCTTCCAAAAAAATTCCTATTATTTCGATATTGCACGCACTATAACTTTGTCTCTACAAAGACCTTCAGGTAGAGACAGTGGAAAAGTATATCAAGAACTGAGCGCTAAAGTTGTTCGACAAAATCGAAAACCACACCAATACAACGAGAAACAGTTTAGAAATTTAAAACCCACCAGTGGTCACTGGAAGATGCAAGGATATTAAATCCATCATCCTATAATTAACACCAGCAGTTCATAAATTTCCCGCATTTAATTACCGATAAGTGAAACATAAGGATGCACACAATTAGAATAAAGTTAAAGTGACATATCATCAACTCAACTACCAACACATCTAAGTATAACTTTGTACACATTTGAAATCAACTTTCCCTAATTTATTTCTTTCATACATCATAAAATGTAAAATCTTGTATTAAGTATATGTAAGTGAGCTATATGTGAGCCATATCAGAAGAAGAACTGAGATACATATTTCATCTGAGTTCAGATATATCGTGCAGTCATATGGTTTCGATAGAAGAACAAAATTTAGGTCGTTTTATGTTTGAATTTAGAGTGTCATATACGAAGCAACTTTACTTTTACTATCGTATTGTAAAATGCCGTACCAAATACTAATCACGGAGGGATAATGTTACGGCTACTCTGAAAAAACTGTTATCCTTGGATTAAAAAAAGCAGTTAAAATTTCATAATTATTATACTTTTTATTAAAATATTCATTTTCTACAAACAGAATAGTATTGAAATTTAACAATCAAAAAAAAAACATAATTAATTTATTCAATTATTCTACAGCTGGTTAGCTGGTTAAGGAGCGCTGACTCTGAGCTTCAAATTTGGCAGGGCACGAGTTCGATTTATGGTACTTGCAATCTCAAAAAAAAAATTAGTTAGGAATAATTAAATACAAGAATTATTTCCAAGAGCACTGATGATGGATACTTCGCAATACTTGAAACACCTTTATGGTCCACCAAAAATTCAATTGATTAAAATAATATAAAATAGAATTTTTGTTGTTGTACTTCACTACTTTTCCAAAACCTATTTATAAAATATTCATTTTCTTCAAGTAGAATTGGTATTACTATATTCATGCACCAATAATAATAACTTTTTAACGGCTTTATAAAAATTGTTTTATACCATCCATATGCAACATATATTGTCTATTGATGTAGTTTATATATTTTCTTACCTTAATATACTAATTTAATTTAATTTATCAATAATAAGAGAATCTTTATATTTAGACACTACATTAATTCCTATTACTATAAATACTTTTAAGGTTTTTTTGCAGTTTATGTGATTATAATATCAAAAGTTACAAGTGAGATATTAGTTAGATTTATTTATTTCTAATATATGAATTTTTAGATTATATTAAAATAATTATAAAAACCTAAAAATACTTAATTTAAATTGTTATAACATAAATACTCAGTATGAAAAATGTTTAAAATACAGTCATTTACATAAAGAATTCCCGAAATATTATCCATTCGTAATATTCACATAAATACCATATAACAAATATTGTATATAAGAAAGTGATTGCTAAGTTAAAAGTACTTCGATTATATAAACTTGAAACAGAATACTATATAAAAAATTAATTCTTTACAACTTAAATATTTTTTAGATAAATTTCAAAATTTTTGTTTACATTCCATGTATACATATATATATATCTAGGTACTTTGTGTATATGACTTTATTTAAAAGGATTATGTGATATGTATGCTGCATAATATGGTCAATTTTTCAGCACACACACATTATATAGAATTAACCTATTTACCTCAAAATAATAATAATAAATAATTTTGCATACAAAATTTACAAAATACAATTAATAAAAAACCAACTGAGAGGCCCATAATTATTGTTTAGTTCTGGGACTCTGCACCAACAACAAATGTAAAAATTCTACAAAATTTTTAAATAAAGACTTAAAGAGTTATTACCAATAGTTTTTACTATGTCACAAATAATCAAATTCATCGTTACCTCAATATTCGTATAGTGTCACACAAAACAAAAACAATTCAGGAAATCATTGAATGTTCTAAAACATCCTAGTTCCAGTCCCTGTCCTAGTCCATATTAGATCTGTCAACCCAACTGTATAGGCTAACTAAACTTAAGACAAAGTCAGTTCTCGACTTCCTTCTGAAAAAATAATAAATGGTCACATGTTTTGACATTGTATTTTTGACATTATAAAATTTATGTTAAAAAAGAAAATACTGTTTATTGTATACTTTTATACAAATTACAATTAAAAATTGGAATTTAAAAAAAGAAGAAAATAATAAATGATCTCAGATTACTCTTATCTTTAATCAAAGCATTGAAAAAATTTTAACAAGCTCAATTCACCCTTTTCGCACTCAGACCACAATCATCTTTTTCGTGCCCAAAGGTACATATATTTTAATAATTATAATTTATTTACAAAATAATAACTATTAATTTAAAATATATTTTACAGAAATCAATCTCGTAAAAAATGATTTCTTGCGGAAAATCTTATTTGTCTTGAGAGCCTTTTGGGAGTGACCTTCGGGAGTTTTATGTAGTACAGTAGTTCTATTTTTCTGCATAGATATTATAATTTATTTTTAAAAAATTTTATCCTTTTTACGATATTATAATCGCGTACGATACCTTCTACCAAAAAGTACATTAAATTAAATGATTATTCTAAAAAGTATCCAAATGATCTAACTATTATTGAAAAATTCCATTCTCGTCTCTCTTCGACTAAGAAAAATGGCTTTCTACTAAGATTCTTTGAAGTTGCTGAATACAATTTTAATTAATTTCATAGCAGATAATAAAAAAATTCATTACGAATGTGCGCCTGGCATTTGTCTTCTATTTGGGAACTTCAGTGAACCTATAAGCACAAATTTAGAAATGCATAATCTCGTTGTCTCTTCACATTTGTGTGCATGGTGGTCCACTGAAGTGCGGAAAAGGGATAATTGTAACAAAAGTTGTGCAATATTGCACGAGAGTATATTGGTTGAATGAGTGAATTACTGACTGAATGACTGGCTAATTGAGTGACTGACGACAGAACGTTGGAACATTGTGACATGACGTTCACATTTTTTACTGGTTTGTATAACATTTTTTCTGGGTGTACGAATTTTCAGTATATTCAAATGTTATGTTACAAAATTTCCCCGGGCGATTTCGTTCATATTCGTTAAATTTGCAGATGCAGACAGATTTAAATTTGGTGCTTCTCCTGCAGTCCGATTCGGAATTTATATACGTACATACACAATATATGGTGCAATATATTGATATACTTATGCTGTGTATTGTGTGTTAAGTACTTGTGTATGAATATGGCCAAGTGTAAGCTGTATTAGATGTTGCTAACATTAACCAGAGGTAGAAACACGCGTTCGTGTACGGGTGCGAATATAGAGAGAAGATGCGCACATTGCACTAAGGAAAAAGGAGTTTGCAATGTTGCCCGCTTAGCCGGAGGAGATGTGTCCTCGTAGTTGGTGGATATTTTGCAGTTGCAGCAGGCGGATGTTTACAATATAGTTTTAGGGCTTGTACACCTTTAATCCGCTCGATGTACTCAAACTCGTTGTTCTACGAATTAGCAAGCAGTATGAATATGGCAGCTTTAAGATTCCAATAGCAAAATATATTTCATTTGGTTTTGTTTAACACATCGATGAGATGCGATCAACGGAAACATCTGCAGCTGTGTTTTTATATTCATTTTTATTTTTATTTTTATTTTTATTTTCATTTATTAACTTTTTTATAAATTTTTGAAAGCATATTTTTTATATGCGTTCATACTCATCTTCTTTATAAACACTTTTTTTTTTGTAAGTACATACAACTGCACTTTGATAACAAATATAAAATGATTGCAACAATTTATTAAGATAAAATACTCGAAAACGTAAGTATTCGTGCATAAAACTCTGTTTATAATGTAATTTGGGTCTTTAAACCCTTTACGATACAAAATTTTATAACTTTAAACTTATTATTTTAAACCTACTAACAAAATCGAAATCGCTTACATTTAACACATATGTACACGCTGAGCGAAGAAAACCGTAGTTCCTTTGGTAGAATTATATATCAATTTAAATACACAAAAGAAGCCGTAATTTTTTGTTTTAAGATAGCAAAAAAATACTCGCAACTTACGAAAGAAAACATGTGAAGCAACAACAATGCTCTTAAAATTTTCAGAGTTAAGTTTTAGTGTAGAGTTGTATCGCAGCCAAATTCAATAATCAGCACAACAAAAACTTATGTCAAAAATAAGCACTTTACATATTTTAAAAGTGATCCCCATTTGTACCAACCAGACTTAATGCTGTTTTTTACAGTTCTGAAAGAAAAAATTACGGCTAGAGTATCGCAAGAATACGGATTCCAAAATCTATAGAAAAAACTCAAGCAACTCTTTATGATATAAAATATGAAACTTTAAACTTACGTAGTTGCAATCTGATACTAAAACATCATAGCTTTGGATATTTTAAATAAAATTTCTAGGTTCGTGACAAAGTATACTATTATTTTGCTGTTGTTAGACATTAGTACATATTTATTACAGCGAATAGACATATATATACTATTATTTCATTGAGCCACTGCAGGTCAATTGACATTAGACATTAGTACATATTTATTATAGCGAATAGACATATATATACTATTATTTCATTGAGCCACTGGAGGTCAATTGAATTTCTACAGTGGATACATATTTCATCTAGTAACAGCTAATTTAATCAGTTAGAAAAGTATAGAAACGGGGACATTTGCTTCTCAATTTGAGTGTAAACGCAGGAGTGTCACTGTACTAAATTTAATAAGAAAACCATGGGCGGCTACTGTCTAAAACACCTAATAACGAATAAATCTATCCCGTCTTAAACTATATCACGTTACTATAAAACTAATCTGTCAATGTTGGAAAACGCTAAAGTGGCTTTCGGAAGAAAACTACATCTGCTATAGAATTGGTTCAAAAAGTTTCCAAAGAATTGGAATTGCACGAAATCCATGGTGAATTTCAGAATCTGCTCAGCTGACAATGTTGAAAACAATCATGCAACAAATACTGAAAGGCGAACTTGAAGCAGTGGCGTAACTACATTTTTTAGGCCCATAAGCGAATTATAATTAAGGAGCTCCTACTAATATCTTTTTATACCCTATACACGAAAAAGTGTAAAAAAGTTATATTAGGCTTGTGTAGATTTTCGTATCGTCTGTTTGAAGTCTGTTTCAGTATCTGAACAATGTGTCAATTTATTCTGTGTATCACAATTAGCAAAGGCATCATTTAAATCGTTTACTCCTTCAGTTTTGTTTTCATTTATTTTAAGAAAATTGTCTAGTTTTGGTAATTTCTTTAATGTTAATAATGAATGCATAAATTTATAATGGGACCCCCTAAGTTCGGGGGCCCGAAAGCGTTGCTTCCAGTCGCTTCCCTGTAGTTACGCCACTGACTTGAAGTAAAGCTTAACAAAAACACCGCCTTTTAAAAAAACAAAGCTAAAATCGATTAAGCTAAGGAGCTGGTAGGTTTGTACATACGCAGACAATTGCAAGTAACGCTTTCTCTGATTATAACAATATCATAATTGAGTATGTCGTCAAATCATTAAAATTATTGAGATCAATTAATATTCTTATTTCACCCAAAAATATGGATACCTGAAGAACCACAAAAGTCAAACACAACCTCTACCGTCTGATAGTTCAAAGAGCTGTTAGAAGTTGTGTATCATAGTATTAAAATAAGTATCGCAAAAAAGCTTTGAAATAAACGTTTAAATAACGATTTGCATTGTCAAACAAAGCAACATTTATTTAGACACAATGTTTGATATTTTACTTCAATAGGAAATAACGTCTATGATTATCATATACAAGGTCTTTCAACGTCTAGGTATTAACCATTTTGTAATTACTAGATCAGTACTCAGAAATACGAAAATGTCGAAGTACTCAACAAGGTATGCTTCATGCATAAGAAAGAATATTTGTGAACTAGATCAGACCTATAGTTCGAGACTAAATTCAATTTTAAACAACGATTACAACAATTTACACTTAAATTGAACGTAAATGGTGATATTTTCATGAACATCTATTATACTATATTATTATACCACCGCACTAATATATTATATTTGAGTTGAATTATGAACCCAAATCTAATATATGTTATAATTTAATCAACTCTAATGTACTTTTCTCAAATAGTTTCGCCATATTCAATGGCGAAAGCTACTTTAATCGTCAATATGAAATGGAAAATTGAGTATATTTAATTATATTATAAATATAATGAATTATATATATTTTAATTGAAGTGCACTTATATATAAGTGTGTTTGGATAATAGGCAGATTCAGTTATATTATCTTCAGATTTGATTGTACCATATATAAATTATTATTTAAAATTTATTATTTTATCTGCGTTTGAACGAGCTTACAAAAAAAGTGACAAAAGTTTGGCACTTGAGTATTAAAAGTGTGTACAACCTTGGCTACTTCTGGAAAACCACGATTAATCGTCTAATTTGACCGGCACAAGTTCTAAGCCTGACACTTGCAGTCCAAACAAATTATATACGGATAATAAACTAATTAAAAAATTCGAATATTTCCTAATACCACTGGTGATGAGTACTTGGCAATACTCGAAACAGCGTTGTATGGTCAGCCAAATTTCAATAAATTAACTAAAATTTTGTTGTTGTCTTTTTATTTCTATACGAACTTGGAAAGTAGTTTCACTTTCGGCAAAAAAAATTAGCATTAAATTATATTCTTATTTAGGACTCAAAGTCGTCTGTCTAACGGGTCTGTAAACTATTTTTGTATTAAAAATCACAATATCGAAAATACTTTAAAGGCATTAATAACCATTCTGATAAAAGCTGCGCCAGTAAATAATAAAAAAGTTTTCTCATTCTGATAAATTCACGACATTTAAATACAGATACACGCTTCAGTTTATATAAGTTTCTGTGCTTGTTCGAGATATTGTTTCTTCATGGCTGTACCCAATTCAAGTAATAAAGCCGAGGTTAAAAATTTTTTTCAAATTTTCACACTAATAAAGGGGCTTCAATGCCTTCTCGTATGTGGAAAACATCAAAACCCCGCATGTGAGACCTTAACCTACTAAAACCTCATTTGAGAAATGATTTGTGGAAAAATATACAGTCCTCAGACAGTGAAGGTACATTATACTGTATATCCCTTTCTGATATTTTATTCTGAGGATGCGAAGATTTCTTATGAAAGGTGAAAATTTGATGTTTGAATTGATTACAACGTTTTACTCGAGAAATTTAAGTCTGTGTTCTAAAGACTCGAGAGAACTCCATACCGGACAATAGCATACAAAATGTTTTATAATGTCATCGCGTTCAAATCAAATTGGACTTAAGAAGTATATATGTATAATATTATTAACTGTGAAAAAACTGAAAGTTTACTTAAACTAAAACCCAACTTATAAGAAACAATCACACCTTCACTTAACACCTTTCCGTGAAATGCGATAAGTAAAACATTCGAAACATATGAATTTTAAGAAGTATACTTTATAACACAATTTCATAATAACAAATAATAGTGATATACCAATGTTAATGGCATGCCATCCTGAAACCTTCTTTCAAGCAATGAGACTAAAAACAAAATGGTGTTATATCACTAACATAATTTTTCATCACAAATATCTGTCTGACCAACAAAATTTTTATTTTACGAGTATTAAGTCACAATTGAAAAGCTAATTCATTTGGACACCAAACATATAGTACAAATTACAAATTATGGGTCCAGCTTCGATGGCATATAATATAAAAAACAGGAAACCTATATGGTGTTGTAAAAACTATAATGTATAATGTATAACTATATGAGTAAGAATTACATGAAACAGATAATTTAAAAGCAAATATTTCTTTTTAAAATAATAATAAAACCTTATTATTTTCATATCTTAAAATATAAGTCTAAAATTTTTACAAACTTAGGAAATCTGTCCAGTTAGCAATGCTAATCTTCTCTATTAAATTTCATTGGCTCTGTCAACTAAAAACACTAACCAACTTTAAGATGATCTCTGCAGCTTCCCGAAGGAAATAAAGAAACCGAAGACTGTAGTATCTGCTCAGGTTGCAGAATAAACGTACAGAATTGCATTATGTATGCTCTCGCGTAATAACGGATAACTAGACTGCAAGTTGGAGTAAATATTGTACACTTCGTGCAATATTAAGTGTGGAGTGGACTTTTTTGAGATCGTTTCGCAAATGCATTTCTTCTCACTTGCTTGTGCTCCGTGTGCACAATTCCAATTCGTCCAGTCTTGGCTGGTCACTGCCTGCAGCACTTGCTGTTGCGTGCTGTCAGTAAAGAATTGCGTACCGAATCAAATTAATGTGCTTTTGAGCCAACGTTTATTTTTTTTGTGTTTATTCCCAATCTGTCTATAAGATTGTCGCTTAAACTAATTGGATCATAGCCCTCGGAACTTATTCCAATGTAAGTTTAGCCATGAAATCATTTGCTGCATCCAAATCGATTTCAGTGATATCACAGCAAGAGTTTATTTGAAAATTATCACCATGACGAATTATAGTGTATGATGTAAAAGAATGATTGTATAATTGTCGAGAATACATCATTGAAGGTATTTTCCTAACTGCTTACGAGAAGGCTTTTCATTCCAGAATGAAGAACTTGAAAATAAAATGCACAACACGTTTAATTCTTGCATTTCCATTTTTACATTAAGAAGAAAGTATAAAGCAACATATATCAAGTTATACTAGAACTTTCTTTGCTAGACAATTTTGGGAAGCTTGTTAGATGTTAATTATTATTCCATTACTTTTTTCCGTCCATTACTGCTGATATTACTCCGAATTTAGTAATTATAGTAATAACCAATGTGTTACTGTCGTTTCAATATAGGTATGTAGGTATAAATGTAACTAAATACCAAATTTCATTAAGAAGTGCAAATTTATTAATTTTTATCTAGTATGGATAATTACGAACTATTAAGATGTATATTATTTTGTGACTGAATTCGTATATTCTTTTAAAATACCAAAACAATAATAATTAAATTTCTGTTATTTTTCTTTGTTGTATTGAATAATATATATAAAACAGAGTAAGTGTACTTAATTATACTAAATTAAGTGTACTTTTAGTGTTTATAGTGTTTTCAAATCAACTAAAATTTCAGTGCTTTCAGATTCACTACTTAGACTACTCAGATTTGTAGCATACAGTGTTTACAATGCTTTCAAGTCAGCTATTTACTAATTAGACTAATATTTTTCTTAACCCATTGCAGTAATTATGTTCAAATGAAATATATATGAAACAATTTAAAATATGCATAATTATATATATACCAAATTATTGCATAAACGAGAATTGGGAAAAGAAATCCTCATGGATTTATATGTACTTTTCGTGTATGTATAGTAGCCCTTTTCAATTTTCATATGGGTATTATTCAACTGAATAGTCGCTCTCGAGCGCTTCAATAATTAATTTCAGAACTATGCAATTACATGCGAATTTTGCAACTCCACCGTTCAGTTAATTAAACTCAGTGCCTTCATATTGGACCCAATGCAAATGTAGACAGAAAAACTTATTTGTACTATTTTCTCTATTTCTTTATCCAGCAGTAAAATAAATAAGATGATAGAATTTCAAAGATACAGTTCTAATTCATGTGTAGATATACTATAGTCCCTGTGAAAATTACTTGCATATCCACTCTGAGGCAGTCCATCATTCATGTAAGCTCTATCATTCGAGCGTTTCTACTTTTAAATTCAGACTTTTTCTTTAAATTTCATAAGTACATTATTATTCAATCTTAAAATAGAAGAAATTTAAATGCTAAAGTGTTGCTAATATCTTAAGTGGATAAATTTTGTCTCTCGATGTAGCGCAACTACAAATTAACGTTAACAAAGCCAAATTAAATTAGAGCTTTGTAAATTGTTTTATTTCATTTGCAATTCTTATCCTTGAACTTGGAATTATTTCAAAATAACTTTGTTATGAGTGCCTTTGGCGCCTCTATTGACCTGTTGTGGCAAAAGTTTTGTGTGCTTTCCCCGGTTCCTAAGCAGCAGGAGAATCCTAATCAGTTTATTTGCATGCTTAAGTAGGAGAACACAAACCTTCAAATTAAGTTATTTATTCTTTTGCTTTTGTTTACAGTTTCGACCTCGACGGCTTTTAAATTGCAATCGCGATTTGTGAACCCAAAGCAACTTTAAGACATTTAATTAATATAAATAAATAAAATTACTATCTTAGTAGATAATAAAACGTATTAAAAGACCAGTTCCTAGAAATTAAAATTATTCTTAAACTAGTGGAGCAATATTTTATTATATTTATAGTTCATATTATAATTTCATATAAGCATTTGCAATTTTTTTTTTTAATGACATTCTTCTATTTTACTAGGGATGCTCGAAAAATCAATGTAGATAATAATGTAGAAACTAACGGGACTGATTTTTTATGAATAATTTTTTCTGAACTTAATTAACTTTTCTTAACGATATTTCAACTTCTTTTACTTCTTTAAATCGTACATTACCAGCTCTTCAGTATCCACTTACAGAGGATATAATCAGTTCAATGGATATAATATTAAGTTTGAAAACAAATTATAGTTCCTGGAAATCAAATCTGATAATGAAGAGGGAATACCTGACCATTAGAAACGTATCGCGAATTTTAGCCTTGACAACTGTCGACACATAAATTTTTTTTTCGCATATATGTAGATCTCTTAGTAGTTACGACGTTCCATTTATCCTCTAAGTAGAATAAATTTATCCTCTAAGTGGAAAAATAACGTTGAAGGTATGTTTCCAAGTACCACATACTCTTATATAATATTCTGGGCTTCTCTCAGTGTATTCTGGGCTATACACTGTTTTACTAAGTCAGTTATATAATAGTAGAACAATGTCCAACTAATAGTTCGAAAACAGTCATAAATCTTCACAAAAAGTTAATTTCGTTTTATATCGACCACTCTAACAGGAAAATGGTCTTATGAAAAACGGGGAACTGTAGTCCAGAAAATTTTTCTTCTTCGTACAATAAGTTCCAAATTTATAGATATATATAGATATAGAAATAAAAATATATATATTCCTAATAGTAAAATGATGTAATCTGGATTATTTGCTCATACTTTAATCCAAAATAGTACATTTTACTTAAACTGATTATCGAAGGCGGTTTAAATTGATGACGAAGCGAATAATTTCGTGGCTTAAAAATCTACGGCAACAAATTAATTAAAGGAGTGCATTAAATTATATTTGATCACATTTTTGCTGTGTGGACAGTAGCAAAAGGTATATTTTATACAGTAATAACTTTTTACTTATAGAGCGATAATATAATAATATAACAGTAAAATATAATCCAAAGACTCAGAAGTACCACGACCTCAATAGGTAATTTGTATCAATACTAATATCTAACTGCAAAGTACTTTCCAGAAAATGCCGGAATGTGTTTTATTGTTTTTTTTAATCAAATAACTTAAAATCTCTTGTTTATAGGGCCTCTTCATTATTTAAATCAGAAGTTGTAGGTTTTTATATTGGGCCATATATTATAAATACAATGTGCTATTACTAAATTTTTTATCTGGTAATGTAAAACTTACAAATACTAATTTTAATTATATGTTTTTTTATATAAATAATTTATAAATAAAGTGATTAAGTAAATAACTTTCAATAGAAGAACTTATTATCACATTTTCACAACAAAAATTATTTTATTATTCAAATTTATTCACAATTTTTCAATAACGGTTCGAAATCAAATAGTCTCAGGTCCCCTGAATCGCAAAAGCTATTTATGATAAAAATGAAATGGTAAAAAAAATATTAATCGGTTGTAATTATTTTTTTCACAACAATTGTGTAATATTGGATTAACATTGAAATATATCTTTTTTATATATTATTCTTTCTAAATAAAAATCAAAAATCTTAAATTAAAGAATTTAATATTACTTATACTCAATTATAGAATTAAGGTTTTAATATTTAAATTCTTAGTCGTTAAGAGAGAAGATTCAATATATAGAATCTAATTAATAAAAATAAGAATAAAAAAAATCGGATATATATAATGGACTAATTCATCAGTAGCATCATTCGTCTTTAATAATTTTAACATTAATTTTTATCTAAGATATCAACTTAAAAAAAAAATTTATTGATTTTACTTGTGTTTTTAACCGATTATAAAATGTGCTCATTGTACGTAGTATTGTATTATTAGCCACAAGTATTTATTAAGAAATGAATCCGTCTGAACTTTTAATGTTTTTTAATGAAATATTTCGTTGGGGCCAATTTGAGAAATCGTGCCTGGCATTTTGCTGTTCACTTTTTTGATTGGAAATTCGATTTGTTCGTACCGCTGAGCATGCAGCTCAGGTGCATTTTCCAATTGGTGCGCTACCATACGCCAATTTACTTAATTTTCATTACAACTGCACGAACTTTCGGTACTCGATACATAAACCTGCCAATTAGTGAGCCAAGCGAATAATACGAATAATACGCCATTTTGAGTGGGGTCGCTCATTGGAGCTGCCGAACATTATTAATCTATAGTCAGTAAAAAAAACGTGAATAACTGCAGATCCCGCACTTTGCAGCACCTACTTTACTTTAAATGCTGTTGTTATTATTGTTGCTTACGTTAAGTTGAGAGCCTTAAAGATTTCGTGAAATGCCGCAGGACTGCATTACGCTGCCTGCCGTTGCCTGCATGCACTTTTCTTAAGCTATTGATTTTGAGTTTGTGCAATTTGCGAATTCTATTGAAATGAGTGGTTTTATTTTTTCATCAGAACTCCTCAATATATGTTGCCCTATAACAAAAATCAACACAATTAAATGCACTAAGGGCTCAGGCTCAATGCTCAGTGCTCAGTGCTCAGTTATGCTAGAAACATCAGTTCAATTTGTTAAAAATGCAATAAAAAAATTATCTCTAATAAAAAAACAACTACAACAAATTCTACAAAATTGTAATGACGATAAGAAAGTGGCTGCTGAAAAGCTAACAACATTTATTTGCACATGATGATATATTCGAAACCTAACACAAGCATGCATCGCGTAGGGTGCTTCGAAATCTGACAACAACAAACACCACAACAATACGAAATGATGCTAAGCAAAAACGTAAAGTAAGCAGATAATGGAACATTACTTCAGTGGCTATGCAATGGCAACAATAATGACCAACGAAAGGAGCAATAAGGATTTTTCATGCGATGCCTGCCAGCAAAGCTAAAGCGTCATTCAAATATTGTACGTACAACTAGTTTAAGTGATGTTTGGAACAACATATAACAACCTGCCTTTCGGTTGACCAAGGGAGGGGTAAACAGTGCACTCTTTAAGCAAAAGGTTTTCCCCCAGCGGCCACATACTCACCACACTCACACGCACAAATGAACAAATGAACAACCGAACCCCGCGGCTTCTTCGTACAAAAGCAATCAACGCCACCGCCACCACCGCCATCGCCGTCACTACTTAATGGCTGCTCTGCATTGCATGCCCCCATGCAAGAGTACAGAATAAGCACAGAATAAGTAATAATCCCGAAGCTGATTGCAAATCGAGCTGCATCGAGGCTAAATGAAATTCTCTCGCATTGCCATGCTGTAATTTTTATATTAAATGACGCTGTATGTCGTTCGAGTTCGAGTTTGAGTTTGAGTTCGGGTAAATGTTGTAAATGTTGTATCTGTAGAGGAGGCATTGTTCGGCTCGTGGATATGCAATTTAAAAGAAAAATATGGAAAAAAAACCGAAAAACGAAAAACGAAAAATGAAATATGAAAAATGAAACAGATCGAAAAAAACAAAAAACCAAAAAAGACAAAAATACTAAAATACTAAAATTCAAAATTTCAGAAAAGAGAAAAACAGTGCTTGCTGAATTTGAGGTGATTCGTGATTGTTAATTGCGCCTGCGGACATCAGGAATTTTGGTAAACATTTCAACAACTGCAAAGACTACTTCACGCAATCTTCCTGCCATTTTTAAAACATTTAAATGTGTAAAAGTCCACAGAAATAATTACAATTTGCAACAATCCAACAATAAAAACATAAACAATAATTCAATAGATAAATGTAAATAATATTCTCATCTGAAATGAAATGCAGTTCTAATTCCATACTTCAGCAAACGAAACGATAAAATATTTCGAAAAATTTTGAAAAATACCTAATTAAAATTTATCTTTCAAGCATAATATAAAATAAAGAAAGGTGAATGGTACTTTCCATATATGTATATCAATTTTGAGTATACACCAATAACGGATTATCCAACAAATTTTGGTACCACCTTAGGAACTCCTCAAGATTATAAATTCTATATATTCATTTGACTATAAATTAAATTTATTTATCATTTATCAAAAATATCTAAACTGTATGAATTCATTTAATTAACATTTACGACAATTAACAAAGGAAAATTTTTTAAGCGTTTAAAGGAAAAGTGTTTTGGAATGAATAATTAATTTATATAATTTTTAAATTGTAATTTATCTATGTATATTTAGTTAAATTTTATCCAGTTTTTCGCTTCTTCTGGTACATTCCATTTTTTATTAAAAATAATTTCCTTTAATGATAATGAACCCGTTCGAACTATTCGAACCCAACCAAAAGTTTTTTAAAGCATGATTGATTTCGGATGCCCGTTCTAGCTGATATTTTGAGTTATAGTCTTTTGAATTAGTTTCTCATTTGTTGATTATCTAACTTTAATTGAAAACTGATTAATCGATATCAATACAAAATTATTTTATAAACACAAGTATTTAACGGTAACATATAGACGTCACAGACCCACCATTTTATATGTACCATATATCATTAAAACCATTTTTTGATTTTTTTACTGTAATTTTAACCATACATTAAACAAAATTAAGGTATACAAATATTTAAATATATATTTCCTTTTATTATACCTTTTTATAATATACTAGTAGATGACCCGGCGAACTCTGTTCCGCCTTAAAGGCAAACTTATATTGATCTAATACAACTTTTAAAAACACATTAACTAAGTTATATTTCTATCTGTTAAATTTTAATAAAATATTTTTTTATATCAAAAATTTGATAATTTCAAAACCTACTTTGTCGTTTCTCACCACTGACGTTTCATGTCAAGTCACACGGGAATGCTGTCGAACGGTATAAAAAGTATCCTATGTCCTTCTCCTGGCCTTAAACTACCTCCCTGCCAATTTTCAGCTAAATCGGTTCAGCCGTTCTTGAGTTATAAGTGGTGTAACTAACACAACTTTC
>NC_051846.1:88255808-88402490 GCF_002237135.1 Teleopsis dalmanni
AAAATATGCATAATTATATATATACCAAATTATTGCATAAACGAGAATTGGGAAAAGAAATCCTCATGGATTTATATGTACTTTTCGTGTATGTATAGTAGCCCTTTTCAATTTTCATATGGGTATTATTCAACTGAATAGTCGCTCTCGAGCGCTTCAATAATTAATTTCAGAACTATGCAATTACATGCGAATTTTGCAACTCCACCGTTCAGTTAATTAAACTCAGTGCCTTCATATTGGACCCAATGCAAATGTAGACAGAAAAACTTATTTGTACTATTTTCTCTATTTCTTTATCCAGCAGTAAAATAAATAAGATGATAGAATTTCAAAGATACAGTTCTAATTCATGTGTAGATATACTATAGTCCCTGTGAAAATTACTTGCATATCCACTCTGAGGCAGTCCATCATTCATGTAAGCTCTATCATTCGAGCGTTTCTACTTTTAAATTCAGACTTTTTCTTTAAATTTCATAAGTACATTATTATTCAATCTTAAAATAGAAGAAATTTAAATGCTAAAGTGTTGCTAATATCTTAAGTGGATAAATTTTGTCTCTCGATGTAGCGCAACTACAAATTAACGTTAACAAAGCCAAATTAAATTAGAGCTTTGTAAATTGTTTTATTTCATTTGCAATTCTTATCCTTGAACTTGGAATTATTTCAAAATAACTTTGTTATGAGTGCCTTTGGCGCCTCTATTGACCTGTTGTGGCAAAAGTTTTGTGTGCTTTCCCCGGTTCCTAAGCAGCAGGAGAATCCTAATCAGTTTATTTGCATGCTTAAGTAGGAGAACACAAACCTTCAAATTAAGTTATTTATTCTTTTGCTTTTGTTTACAGTTTCGACCTCGACGGCTTTTAAATTGCAATCGCGATTTGTGAACCCAAAGCAACTTTAAGACATTTAATTAATATAAATAAATAAAATTACTATCTTAGTAGATAATAAAACGTATTAAAAGACCAGTTCCTAGAAATTAAAATTATTCTTAAACTAGTGGAGCAATATTTTATTATATTTATAGTTCATATTATAATTTCATATAAGCATTTGCAATTTTTTTTTTTAATGACATTCTTCTATTTTACTAGGGATGCTCGAAAAATCAATGTAGATAATAATGTAGAAACTAACGGGACTGATTTTTTATGAATAATTTTTTCTGAACTTAATTAACTTTTCTTAACGATATTTCAACTTCTTTTACTTCTTTAAATCGTACATTACCAGCTCTTCAGTATCCACTTACAGAGGATATAATCAGTTCAATGGATATAATATTAAGTTTGAAAACAAATTATAGTTCCTGGAAATCAAATCTGATAATGAAGAGGGAATACCTGACCATTAGAAACGTATCGCGAATTTTAGCCTTGACAACTGTCGACACATAAATTTTTTTTTCGCATATATGTAGATCTCTTAGTAGTTACGACGTTCCATTTATCCTCTAAGTAGAATAAATTTATCCTCTAAGTGGAAAAATAACGTTGAAGGTATGTTTCCAAGTACCACATACTCTTATATAATATTCTGGGCTTCTCTCAGTGTATTCTGGGCTATACACTGTTTTACTAAGTCAGTTATATAATAGTAGAACAATGTCCAACTAATAGTTCGAAAACAGTCATAAATCTTCACAAAAAGTTAATTTCGTTTTATATCGACCACTCTAACAGGAAAATGGTCTTATGAAAAACGGGGAACTGTAGTCCAGAAAATTTTTCTTCTTCGTACAATAAGTTCCAAATTTATAGATATATATAGATATAGAAATAAAAATATATATATTCCTAATAGTAAAATGATGTAATCTGGATTATTTGCTCATACTTTAATCCAAAATAGTACATTTTACTTAAACTGATTATCGAAGGCGGTTTAAATTGATGACGAAGCGAATAATTTCGTGGCTTAAAAATCTACGGCAACAAATTAATTAAAGGAGTGCATTAAATTATATTTGATCACATTTTTGCTGTGTGGACAGTAGCAAAAGGTATATTTTATACAGTAATAACTTTTTACTTATAGAGCGATAATATAATAATATAACAGTAAAATATAATCCAAAGACTCAGAAGTACCACGACCTCAATAGGTAATTTGTATCAATACTAATATCTAACTGCAAAGTACTTTCCAGAAAATGCCGGAATGTGTTTTATTGTTTTTTTTAATCAAATAACTTAAAATCTCTTGTTTATAGGGCCTCTTCATTATTTAAATCAGAAGTTGTAGGTTTTTATATTGGGCCATATATTATAAATACAATGTGCTATTACTAAATTTTTTATCTGGTAATGTAAAACTTACAAATACTAATTTTAATTATATGTTTTTTTATATAAATAATTTATAAATAAAGTGATTAAGTAAATAACTTTCAATAGAAGAACTTATTATCACATTTTCACAACAAAAATTATTTTATTATTCAAATTTATGCACAATTTTTCAATAACGGTTCGAAATCAACCAGTCTCAGGTCCCCTGAATCGCAAAAGCTATTTATGATAAAAATGAAATGGTAAAAAAAAATATTAATCGGTTGTAATTATTTTTTTCACAACAATTGTGTAATATTGGATTAACATTGAAATATATCTTTTTTATATATTATTCTTTCTAAATAAAAATCAAAAATCTTAAATTAAAGAATTTAATATTACTTATACTCAATTATAGAATTAAGGTTTTAATATTTAAATTCTTAGTCGTTAAGAGAGAAGATTCAATATAGAATCTAATTAATAAAAATAAGAATAAAAAAAATCGGATATATATAATGGACTAATTCATCAGTAGCATCATTCGTCTTTAATAATTTTAACATTAATTTTTATCTAAGATATCAACTTAAAAAAAAAATTTATTGATTTTACTTGTGTTTTTAACCGATTATAAAATGTGCTCATTGTACGTAGTATTGTATTATTAGCCACAAGTATTTATTAAGAAATGAATCCGTCTGAACTTTTAATGTTTTTTAATGAAATATTTCGTTGGGGCCAATTTGAGAAATCGTGCCTGGCATTTTGCTGTTCACTTTTTTGATTGGAAATTCGATTTGTTCGTACCGCTGAGCATGCAGCTCAGGTGCATTTTCCAATTGGTGCGTTACCATACGCCAATTTACTTAATTTTCATTACAACTGCACGAACTTTCGGTACTCGATACATAAACCTGCCAATTAGTGAGCCAAGCGAGTAATACGAATAATACGCCATTTTGAGTGGGGTCGCTCATTGGAGCTGCCGAACATTATTAATCTATAGTCAGTAAAAAAAACGTGAATAACTGCAGATCCCGCACTTTGCAGCACCTACTTTACTTTAAATGCTGTTGTTATTATTGTTGCTTACGTTAAGTTGAGAGCCTTAAAGATTTCGTGAAATGCCGCAGGACTGCATTACGCTGCCTGCCGTTGCCTGCATGCACTTTTCTTAAGCTATTGATTTTGAGTTTGTGCAATTTGCGAATTCTATTGAAATGAGTGGTTTTATTTTTTCATCAGAACTCCTCAATATATGTTGCCCTATAACAAAAATCAACACAATTAAATGCACTAAAGGCTCAGGCTCAATGCTCAGTGCTCAGTTATGCTAGAAACATCAGTTCAATTTGTTAAAAATGCAATAAAAAAATTATCTCTAATAAAAAAACAACTACAACAAATTCTACAAAATTGTAATGACGATAAGAAAGTGGCTGCTGAAAAGCTAACAACATTTATTTGCACATGATGATATATTCGAAACCTAACACAAGCATGCATCGCGTAGGGTGCTTCGAAATCTGACAACAACAAACACCACAACAATACGAAATGATGCTAAGCAAAAACGTAAAGTAAGCAGATAATGGAACATTACTTCAGTGGCTATGCAATGGCAACAATAATGACCAACGAAAGGAGCAATAAGGATTTTTCATGCGATGCCTGCCAGCAAAGCTAAAGCGTCATTCAAATATTGTACGTACAACTAGTTTAAGTGATGTTTGGAACAACATATAACAACCTGCCTTTCGGTTGACCAAGGGAGGGGTAAACAGTGCACTCTTTAAGCAAAAGGTTTTCCCCCAGCGGCCACATACTCACCACACTCACACGCACAAATGAACAAATGAACAACCGAACCCCGCGGCTTCTTCGTACAAAAGCAATCAACGCCACCGCCACCACCGCCATCGCCGTCACTACTTAATGGCTGCTCTGCATTGCATGCCCCCATGCAAGAGTACAGAATAAGCACAGAATAAGTAATAATCCCGAAGCTGATTGCAAATCGAGCTGCATCGAGGCTAAATGAAATTCTCTCGCATTGCCATGCTGTAATTTTTATATTAAATGACGCTGTATGTCGTTCGAGTTCGAGTTTGAGTTTGAGTTCGGGTAAATGTTGTAAATGTTGTATCTGTAGAGGAGGCATTGTTCGGCTCGTGGATATGCAATTTAAAAGAAAAATATGGAAAAAAAACCGAAAAACGAAAAATGAAATATGAAAAATGAAAAATGAAACAGATCGAAAAAAAACAAAAAACCAAAAAAGACAAAAATACTAAAATACTAAAATTCAAAATTTCAGAAAAGAGAAAAACAGTGCTTGCTGAATTTGAGGTGATTCGTGATTGTTAATTGCGCCTGCGGACATCAGGAATTTTGGTAAACATTTCAACAACTGCAAAGACTACTTCACGCAATCTTCCTGCCAATTTTAAAACATTTAAATGTGTAAAAGTCCACAGAAATAATTACAATTTGCAACAATCCAACAATAAAAACATAAACAATAATTCAATAGATAAATGTAAATAATATTCTCATCTGAAATGAAATGCAGTTCCAATTCCATACTTCAGCAAACGAAACGATAAAATATTTCGAAAAATTTTGAAAAATACCTAATTAAAATTTATCTTTCAAGCATAATATAAAATAAAGAAAGGTGAATGGTACTTTCCATATATGTATATTCATTTTGAGTATACACCAATAACGGATTATCCAACAAATTTTGGTACCACCTTAGGAACTCCGCAAGATTATAAATTCTATATATTCATTTGACTATAAATTAAATTTATTTATCATTTATCAAAAATATCTAAACTGTATGAATTCATTTAATTAACATTAACGACAATTAACAAAGGAAAATTGTTTAAGCGTTTAAAGGAAAAGTGTTTTGGAATGAATAATTAATTTATATAATTTTTAAATTGTAATTTATCTATGTATATTTAGTTAAATTTTATCCAGTTTTTCGCTTCTTCTGGTACATTCCATTTTTTATTAAAAATAATTTCCTTTGAATAATTTTGAATAATTTCCGTTCGAACTATTCGAACCCAACTCCAAAAGTTTTTTAAAGCATGGTTGACTTCGGATGCCCGTTCTAGCTGATATTTTGAGTTATAGTCTTTTGAATTAGTTTCTCATTTGTTGATTATCTAACTTTAATTGAAAACTGATTAATCGATATCAATACAAAATTATTTTACAAACACAAGTATTTAACGGTAACATATAGACGTCACAGACCCACCATTTTATATGTACCATATAACATTAAAACCATTTTTTGATTTTTTTACGGTAATTTTAACCATACATTAAACAAAATTAAGGTATACAAATATTTAAATATATATATCCTTTTATTATACCTTTTTATAATATATTAAGTATTGAAACCAGAATTGTTTTTATATTATCTTTATTATTGTCCTATATACTATGTATATTAACGAACCGAAGAAAACAGAAACAAAAACCATTATTACTTGCTTTTGATTTTAAAGACGGCAAAGATAGATATATACCACCATCTTTTCGTGCTTAAAACAACAGTTAACTTAACAAGCTCTTAAATAAAAGGACTATAGAAAGGTTACCAACCCATCTGCAAATATTTCTTATCGAAAAAATGAAAAAATTTATTAAAGAATTAATAATTTATTAAAGAAAAATGAATTTTAAAGAATTAATACTTTAAATTGGAGACCATACAAGAAGTAATTATTTGCAGAAAAAAATATTTTAATTTCTTTGTAATTTAAAATAATTAAAGAACCTTTTAGGTGTTAAAAATATACAATGAATTTAATAAGTTTTACGTCGGAAGTAAGAAAAACTCTCAGTTTTATCTTCTAAGGTTAAGTTAGACTCGTAGATATTTTTATGTTTCAACGAAATACAAATTTATATTGTTTTGTTTTGAATTTATCTTCTGAATTTATGTATTCGGAAATTTAAATGAGGACAAAATAAAATCCGTTGAAATCCAAAGACTTACAATTAAAGTTACAGGTTAAGATAATTGTTGAATTAAAAATATATTATCTCTTTTTTTAATATAATTTAATATAATATAATTTGGCAGGACACGAGTACGATTCCTGGTACTTGCAGTCTCAAAAAATTATTTACCAATCATTAAATACAAGAATTATTTCCAAGACCACTGATGATGGGTATTTGAAAATACTCGCCACATCTATATGATCAGCCAAAAATTCGATTAATTAAAATAATATAAAAATGAATGAATGCATTTCGCTTCCAAATTAGATTAATATCAATTATGAAGTAACCCACTTTAGTTGAACTATTAAATAAATGCCAGCTTACGGAATAAGCACTTAAGTATTTGAAAAGAGTTTCAAAAAGAATATGTATAGAAAACCATTCGGAAAATATTTTCAATTCGTAAAATAAATTTATTTTTTAAACCTTTGCGATTTGAAAACCATTTCCTTTCCATACTACTCGGTTAACAAAATACAAAAAAAAATTCAGAAAACAATGTCTCTTTTAAAGCCATAATGAGATGTCTACGTAAGTTATCAACTGTGCTGAGAACCAGGAGGAAGCTTCTGAGGCAATAGCTGTTGACCACGCTGTTGGTCAACGCCAACATATCTTTAGTTTGGAAAGGTTCTTGTGTTCGACATAAAAGATCTGTTAAGGAAGTCTATGTCAATATTGTCTATTTATTTTTTCGTTAAACCTTCACAGGGTATTAATGTCTCAATTCTTCACTTAACGAAACTTCCATTTCTTATATTCTTAAAAAATAAATTCGATCTACGAAAAACACTCGTATGTTAAATTCAAATTCCTTATAGTATAATTTAGTTCGTAATACTGAATTAATAAAATAAACTTAATAAAGTTCAACAAGATTTTTTGAAAAAGATACGGTAAGACGTGTAAGATGTAAAATGAAGGCGTGGCAATACATAAAACAGGAGCGACATAAGATAATATAAAAATAAAATATTAAATTATGACTTCACTAAAGATATCAAATGATCAAAAAAAAAATAGTCAAAGAAGCCATATATGTATAATTAACCACATATAAACACAATATTTAAAAAATAAACTTTAATTAAAGTAAAAACTTTGTCAAATTTGCATGAAAAACTCATTTGTCCGCAATTTAAATGCCAAAAGCTGAACAATAAACTATGCGAATTCAGTATTGAAAAAGATAAAACAATTTATTATGATACTTTAATATTATATTTGTTTTTATTGGCATTTAATATTAAGCAAAATTTTATGTTTTTACAGAAGTCGTCAAATCATTCGTCAAATTTCCCTGGGCGTCCAAAGATTATTGATCTCAAAGGCACTAGCAATTTTAATAGGTTCAGCTGACAGAGTGTTTGGGCGCTACACTTTCGACACTCAACTTCTTGGTTAGAGACAAAACCAAGAAGAAGTTTTCTTGTCGCACGTCCTCAGCAGTGGGCGACATTTACTAAGATTATTTAATTGCTGCAGCTTCGCTTTTAACAATTGCAGGCATTATTTTTAAAATAATCTTAACGCAATCTAGTCAGAAGTATAGTAAATCAGCCCAACATAAGGATCTAAACTTAATATTTTGACAATATATTTTCTATCTTCAAAAATAGGCTATCTGTTTTAGATAATTACAAGTCTTTCAATTAAATCAACTTTAACTATATTCCAATATAATCATTAAGTATTGTTCATACACAGATTAGTTAACGAAAAAACTTTATTTAAAATTCATACACTTTAAGTTAAGACTTCTCCTCTAAGCAAAAGTTAATCTTAAATGAGAAAGTATATTTATAAATTTAAGTAATTTCAAAAGTAATTATGAAAAAAGCAATTCTCTTTTTAGAATTTAGATGGGAAAATGAAATGTGATATACTTTTAAAAATTTATTAATGAAATCGGCAAAACATTATAAAATATATTAAAATAATTGAAACCCTAACAAAAATATTTACTCCATCTGAACATAGTATAATTCAACGTGGAGCTCCTATAATCAAAGATGAGCTTTTGACCACCTATTTTGCTAAAAATCTAATATTAACCTCTAACCACCCCGCGTATTCTTCCAGTTTAAACTTATGAGGTTTTTATATTTTTGGAAAAATCCGTTTCGCAATGAGAGAAAAGCAATTTGTGGGCGTAGAAGCATACACCGATATATCAACTGACACTTTAGACGGAACCATCTGCCTAAATGTTAAATAATTTTGATCAATTCTCATTACTTTAAATTCCACTTACATTCTTGTAAGTTTAATTGATTTGTATATAAATTTTATAAGAGTTTTAAATTAAATGGTTTAAAAGTATATAATTATATTACAAATATCAACAATACTTACGTAGCACTGGTGTTAGAGTCATTTAATCTTCGATTAAAATATTTAGTCAAAACAAATTATATACGGACTATAAAAGAACTTCGAATGTTTCCTAAGACCACTGATGATGAATACTCGAAACAGCGTTACATGGTCAGCCAAATTTTAATAAATTAACTAAATTTTTGTTCTTATCTTTGCTTTGCTATTCGAAGTCAAACTTTTAAAATAGTTTTTTTTTCATCATAAAGACACGTCACTTTCGGCATGAAAACATTAACATTAAAATATTTGAAATTTATTAAAAATACGAGTGTATGTCTTATATATAACCAATGTAATTTATATTATTTTTATTTAAAAAACCTTAACGGTATACAGAACTACATTAAAGACAAAATTATGTATATGCGTATATATGTATATTTCATAAAAAATTAATAATTGTTTATTTCACGGAAACTCGTCGTGGTTTTTTTTTTTTTGAAATATATTATTATTACACATGAAAAAAAAATTACAAAATTTTGTCGAAAAATAAATTTGTGCACATATCCACATACACATAAGTATATTTTCATTCATATATTCTAAATAATCAATATTAATTAAAAAGCATCCCTTATATCCGTATTTCTGGGGATGGCACCCTTAAACAGACGACACAAACAACCATGAAAGACAAACAGCAAACAAACTTCGGCAGTTGAGCGAAGCTGCTGCAGCATAAATTACGTGTTTCTATAGGCAACTATGTTCCCTTAAGCAGAAGCACACATACCAATCAATGCCTGAATCCTGGCCAGTAGCTCGAGCCGTGCATATCCTTCAGGCATGCGGGCTGTTCATCGCATCTGTTTGCACAACGCGCTCTACTCTGCGTTTGTATGTACTGCATGCATTCTTTTCTGAATTGTGTACATTTGAGCATAAGTCACTCAGCGTGTAAACGGGTATGTATTTTTGCCCGCCTATTGTTTTAAGCAGCATGTGAGGCGTGGCTTCGCTAAATATAAATGGCTGCGAGAGAAAACTACAGTATCAAATAAATAACTTATTAGCTCTCCCTCTCTTGGCTACTAAAAAAAGGAACAGAAAGATATAAAACATGCTTGAAGCTACTTGAATATAAAACAAAAACAATAGATTAAATATTTTGTTTTACACTGGAACTCTCTTAAAAAAGAACTCTTCTGTAAGTTTTCTCTTATATTGAACAAATTTAATGAGCAAAATATTTTCCATATTATATGCATATTTTTATTGTTGTACATTCCAAATTTCAAATAAAATTAAAACTCTTTTTTTAATATTAAAAAAAAATATGTAAAAAATAAATTTTTTTTATTATATTCCGGCTTTGTAGTGGTACTTAAAATTGCTGCTAACATAAAGCTTTCCTTTAGAAAGGTGAAAAACGCCATGGTTAATTTTTTACAACTTAACATAGTAGAGCTACTTATTGAGTTCGAATTATATTTATAATAACGTCATTACATTACACTACACTATATCATTACATTATATTATTAAAAGTTATTAAAAGATATTAAAGTTGAAGTACGAAACTTTCTTAAAACTTAAATAATATTTTTTATATTATTTTATATAATGTTTTTTTTTTTAATTTAAAAAAGAACTATTTCTAGAGTCTTTTTAATATATCAATTTTCTGTATAATAATATTGGATCCAATGAGAATCCCAGTAAATAATTCGATAATAATTGATGAAGCTTGGTAGCTTCCCGCCAATGGAATAATTAATTAATATCGCTTCAAACAAATGTGAGCATTTTTCTCTTAATCTCCGACATGTTGAAGAGAAACGGCAAAGAGCGTGCTCACCGCTTAGCAGCAGCGAATAGACACTGCCAGCTCATGGCAGACGTCTCAAACAAAATCAACAAGCAGCTAGCCAAACAGTTGCTTACATACCCTGGAGGTTTTTATGGCCAACCAGAAAATTCAGTTTCAGTCGAAAACTACCGTCTGTGGCTGCGCAAGGGCAATTCGCGTTTGCCGGTCGTTAATTTGGATTTAAGATTTGTTAAGGAAATTCTTTTCGATATTTTGGGGGTTATTTACACGCTGGCCCACACTTGAAAAGCCTTTCCTGCAGGAAAATAAACAATAAGGAACTATAATTAGTAATTGAAATAAGTAATTGAAGTAACACATCTGCGACTCGAGCAGCGACGAAAACGAGTCACAAGACTGAAACTGGAATTAAAACGCGTCTTTAATAGAAATGACGGATTTCTGTGTAATTTTCGCAGCACGCGCCAAACTTTTCAAAGAGTTTCGAAACAACGACGGCAAGTGTCTAAGGATAAACGAGTTCTGACTTTTTTCTAACGTGAAAGACATTCAAGCGATATGCAATCATTTGTTGCATGTTAACTATTATTTAAAAAAAATTATTAATATTTAAAATAAAACAATAGTTGCCTTCCACAAGTGCCAAACAAACTTAACCAACAATTTTTGTAATTGTACCTGTTCCACTAAATTAAACAAGAGTTTTGACCAAATGTGATTCACTAACTATATAAATTATTTATTATTAATATAAAACTAAAGTTGAATAAATTCAAATTATTTTTATCTTTACACACAATAATCTTTACAAAAATTATAAAATACAATAAAGTAATTAAATCAGACGGATTAAATCAATAAGCAAAATGCATATTCTTCATCGAACAAATGAACATCAATTCGAGGATCAGAAATTTATGATGGTGAGTTCTCTGACTTTATCAGTGCAAAAATAATATGACTTAAATAAAGTCCAAAACCAAATTAAATTAATGAAAAACAAAAATATAATAAAAAAAAATAAAAATTATAATTCAAATATATACACATTTTAATCTTAAAAACTATGTGACATCAGAATATATAGAGAAACAATTTTTACATTTCTTTTGTAAAATCTAATCAAATCTAATTAACGATTAACCTGTTCACACGACTTTGAATATAAGTCGATCATAAACTAAGCACTGCAGTGTTTATGAAATATCACTGGCATTCAATTCTCTTATTTTTCTACCCGTGCCTTGTTTCACGGAACGTATGATTTATAAAATTAAGAATGAACTTCAACTCTATTGAATTGTTTCAGCCCGATTTATACCGACTTATTTTTATATGTTTTTAGTATTATTTAAGCTAAGACTAAACACAGAAATGTAAGATCATAGCCCAATAATTATAATAGCAATCTTGATTTATTTTTAAATTTTGACTTTTCATCTCTATAACAAACATGTGTTAATCGGGTATTTACAGCTTGTATTCCTTAAAGGACCTAAACGGACTTTCTATAGGAAAAACACATGCAAACCTTACTAAAGACAAATTTCTAAATCAAACCATGATATTATTTGATTTTATAAGTTGTTTCATATATCATTTATTAATATCAGAGTGTTGACATATTAATCCTTTATCAATATGAATACAACTATGGCATTGACACTGACAAAGACCCTGAATATCACAACTTATAATTGTCATATCCTTACCACAGGTGATATCGCAAGCAAGTTGTTACAAAATAATATATAAAGATTTCATATATTTTATCAAAAGTTTGAAGTATAACATGGCTTTGACTTATCTTTTCGAAGCTTTATTTTGGACTGCTTGAATATAATTATTAGAAAATTGTGTGGCAAGCCACACATTCATAACACAATCAATAGTTTTCTTATTTGTTCATAACTGAGATATTTATTTGAAATAACTTTCGTACTTATCGAAAAAAATTTAAGATAGTCAAACCTAAATCTAAACTGTTCAGTTTATGTAATTTAACAGATCTTTTTTTTCTTTTAACCATGAATACTCCGACAGACTGTTAAGGAAGTACTTTCCTATGAACCTGTTTAATGGCTACTGTCCTTTAAATGTCCACACTTTGCGTTCCTTAAAAAAACTCTGATTTAATTACTTTTCATATTTTATATTCTGTTTTATGAATAAAATATTTCAAAAATATTTGCTTACAATAGATTGTATATTTGCTTTTTCAAAAATACATCCTTGATTAAGTAATCAGATATGGAGAACTAGTCTTAATCAATGAAACACAAAACAATTTAATCTCATAAAGTTAAACTATAATCAACAAATTTCATAGATGAAATAGTTATTAAAAGTTGACAGATTAAAGCTAACTATAACCTAAATCATACATATGAACTCTTCGAATTCTCTTTTATTTTACTTAACATTGGAACAAAAGTTATTAAAATTGGAGAATTCATAATCCAACACCCTATAAATGAATAAAGCAGGATTATCTATTTTTTAGCTTGAAAAGTTAACGTTCAAAAAGCACTTGTGATTGAATTGATGATCAAATTTTATTGTAATATACTGTTGGAAACTTTCTTTATAGGACATCTTGCAATACTGGATACTTTGTTACAATTTTTGATAACTTCTCGATACATAACTAATAATAGAACAGCCATAACTTGAAATGTGTTCCTTTTCAAAGCTTTGGAGTTTCAAAAATTGTCAAAAAAAAATTTCAGTGGTGACTAATCGAGTTGTCTTGTTGGCCAATTCACATAAACAAAACGTGGCACTTAAGAAAAAGTGAATATTAGACATTTGTGTTGATGATATCTGAAGTAAATAGAAATAGATCATAACTTCAAAATTTGTACAAAATATATATTCTTGTGTAAGACGTTTTATAGAACGAAATCCTGTTATACATTTGTGTTCCCGCCGTAACCCAAATTCTTGTGCCCATATCCGTGGATCGGTTTTTAAAAACAACTTATAAATTCTTTGCTTTATATCAGAAACTATTTGGGTTGGATAATGGATAGTAATCGACAATCCTCAAAGTCCTTTACTTTAAATGATGACCATTTAATGTGTTAACAAAAAATTACAAAAATTACAAACGGATTCTAAACACAAAATAAAAAAAACATAATTTTGATATTTATAGAGCTTTTGATTGGTAAATCTGGGGTAATTTTTTCAATTCAAATGCTTTTTTAATGCACTTTTAGTGCAATTTTCATTTTCTATTTTCCATTCATATATCTTGGACGAAACGTATAACACTCAAGATTACCATGAAATCACCGGTTATTTAATATGATTAACAAACAAAAATATATATAAAATATATGTATTTGTGAAAAATATAAATGTCTACTAACACGATTAAAATAATGTTAGATTACTCTAAAAATTATACATTACTCTAAAAATGTTTGGACAACAAATTTTGACAGATCGAGAGTAAATCTAAATTAAATCCAGATTTACCAATCGAAAACGCTGACTTACTTATTATCATATAATTTAAAAATTATAACTTTTCTAAAAAATAGAAAAATATATTCAGCAAATCAATTTTTACTATATTTATAACAGAACTTTAGTTATGTTTCTTATCAAATCCCACCTACAGGTCACAGTGTGAAACTTCATTCCCCATTAAGTTCCAAATATTAAATAAGCAAATTTAATATCTCTTTGGCTGTTCTTGAAATGGCAAAATAATAATAATAAATAAAAAAGTATATAGTAAAAGCATATATCATATAAGTATGTACGCATATTCAATTAATAAAGTTTCAAATACACAAATCGAATCATTCATATATTGTGAATTAAGTGTATACTAACGATATTAGAATTTCTATGAAATGATAATGAAAATATGGGAGAGGTGTGAATGACCGTTTTTCTATTTGTTAAAATGTAAACTAATATCTCAGCTGTTGGGAGACCAAATTTCTTTGAATCATAGCCAATAACTTAAAAAAATGAATGAAATTGGTTAACTATATCATATATATGCCATACAAATGAACTACTATCTTTTAATTAACTATTAGATGTCACATCTTACAACAAAGTCATATCGTTATTGGTGGAATCTTCTCTCTGCATTAGCTGATTCACACGTATTCAACTCTTTTAAAGGCGTAGACTCCAGCGTAGTGCGAATGTTTAGTTCCACTCTCAGCACACAACATTTTTTCTCGCTACTTTCTCATAAGAACTGTGTAAATTAATTTTATATATTATACAATATAGTTTATATATAATATTCAGAGTCATTGCAACTATTTGTAAACGCTGAAGATAGTGTTATGATCCGTACATCAAGAACAAAGAGAAAGATACTTACAATTTAAGATAAAACAACACATACTGCAATTGGTTTCAATGGGAAACAACAAGTTCCAGATAGTTAAGTTACATTTTTGCATAATAAAAACGAATCAATAACGACAGCGAGGGAAAAAAATAATGAATAAAACTAGAATGTTATCTGTTCAACCTATGTATTACTGCTTAAACAAAGAGTTTTTAAGCACCTCTTAAAATCAGTTTCAGTTCTTTCTCATGCAGATGAAATATGTGGACATTGTCCTTAAAAACCATGTCTCTGTTCTCAAAGTCTTATTAGGGATTTTTAGATCAATGTAGTATGTAACAACTAAATTAAATAAAGAATCTATCATTTTATCTACTATTCAATGACGAGCTGGAGATTAGGATAGGAAGAAAAAGTACTCCCAGGGGTTGCGGACAATGTACTTAATATAATATTAAAACCGCGTTCCTAAGTACAATAAGTTCGAAAAGATCGCGAGGAAGAAAAATGAAATAATATGAAAGAGTCCAACAAATGTCCAACAATTGATTGGCAGCAACGATGGATAAAAGCAAAGAATGAGGCTCAATGAGGCGTTTAACGATTTACCGGGGTTCTTATAATTACTGGTAATGATTTGCGATTTTCTCTACGTCTGTATTCTCAAAAAATTTCACATTGATTACAAGAACAAGATATAAATTTTTACTTATTTATTGTTAATATACTTGATATTTATTATGTTATTTTGCATTGGGCAGGTTAGGCATTTCTGAAATGTTGTCGCTAAAAACTTAATTAAAAATATTAATTATAACCAAATGAAATTTTACGAAATCATAAGATGAAATATGGAAACAAATGTCTATAAATAAAAAATAAATTGTTTATGTTTATAGTTGAAAAGACCAATTAACTCATTAATTTAGCCGTTATATTATTTTAAACAATTTTTTATTTTCTATTTTATTGCAATAATAAAACATTAATTCATTAAAACGCTTAAAGGTGCAAATTGATTAAAGCGTGCTGACATTTTTTTCTTGTAATTAAGTAAATAAAATACCAATAAACAGTTTTAAAAATTATTAAAAATATCCAACAGTTTTTAAGAGATCTGTAGAGATAGCCAGCAAACACTGTGTAAGGTACTGCTTAATTCCTTAGGAATATCGTCTTAGAAATTAACTTAGAAAAATAAAAACACTGGTTTTCAGCATTTATTATACATAAAGAATTCACTATTAATATGAGTATCTCAAAAATGTCAAAAATTTATTCTACTATTTTGTATAAAATTTTTTTTAGGAAATTGGTAGCGCCCAAAATGAGAGCTATTTATTCAGAAACTGTATCACTGAATGTGTTATAGTAAAGAAATAGTTCAGTATCGTGGGTTTGGCCTTACAATAGGTGGCGTAGTAATGATTTTGTAATATGCTGTCAAAGTAGTTGCTCTATAAAACCTTGGGAGAGTTAACACTGTTTGACAGGTGCAGGAAATATAACCATATTTTTCAAGAACTCGACAATAACTTATTTTATTTAAAAAATTATATAGATAATATAGTACTGATCCAAGGTTTTGATTCAAGTAACTCTCTAAGTCAGCAACACACCAAATTTAATGTTGAAGTGAAAAATTCAGAAAATTAAATTAATTAAATAAATTTAATAGAATTTTAATATAAAAATAATACTTGTCTCTGTGAAAGTGTTGTTGGACCTTTTCCAAATTATTAAATAATTTAGAAACGGTAACAAGAATCTATTGCAGATATGATGATCATATTCATTCCAAAACCAAAAAAAAGATAATAAAACTAGTTGATTTAATTACAATCATTTTCAAAATTAATTTTAAAAGGAAGTCAGAAAATTGAATTTAATAAAACATCGTTATAATACTATGTTATTGCAAAGGAACATATATTTCTAACCTCAACAATAGGAAAATTATATTATATAATATAAATTTTATATATATTAATTCAAATTTTTAAACCAAAATAAATAAATTTAACGAATTCACCTTGAATTATTGAGACGGTCCGTGAAGTATGGACCAAGCAAAACCTACGCTGGAATAATGGTAACCTGCAGCAAAGAACGTCTTTCTTGAACAAAGAACGTCTTTCTTAAGCACTTCAACACTAGTATTTTTTAGTACTGACATTAACCTATAAAATATCCATACCAATAATCAGAATACTTTAACATTTGTGTTGTATCTCAGCCATTGTTAATTGCTTTGTACTTTGTATTTCGACACAAATTCTTCTGGAAACGTCTGTTATCAAAATGTTTCCTTCTATGCTATCTTCCAATACTTTGTCTACAGCTATTCGCATTATCTTTCTCGCTTTGAATGTCAACTGATATGATCACCCAACCTATTACAAATCACAATGCTTAAGCTCTTCTGATCATTGCAATATCTGCATTTTGTAAGAACCTGAACTTCATTTTTTTTTTATACGACTTGGTAAATTATCAAAATGCTTTCATCAGAGGAGAGTTTATTCCATCAGAGAAAAAATTGTTTCCAAAAAACTGAAAGGCAAATACTTCCATGTGCTCGTACACAAAAAAATCGGCCATTATTGAATATAATATAGATGCATTGTGATGCCAGTTTAAAAGTTACAGCAGTCTGAAGTTGATCAGAGTTCACCGATCCATTCTTTGCTTTAACATGTAATTATAATTCTTCAATGAAATCCTCACTTTCATAAGAACTGAGAGGCTAAACGACAAGCACTAAACGATATCGAAAACCATAATCCGGTAAAGTTTCTTAACTATGACTATGAAAATTATAAATAAAGACAAAAAAAAGCAGTGAAAAGAAAAAAAATTATGTCACCTAAACATGCCTTAGGTGCAGGGGCAATGTTCCCCTAAAAGTGTTCCCAAATTAATGATTCATAATATGAAAATGTGCTGTTGGGTAATGCATATACCCTCAACCCAAATACCAATAAATGTTTGTAGTGCCAATCTTGTGCAATAATGGAAAAAAGATTACCTATTAAAAAGTAACTAAAAGTGATATAATAATATATATGGAGCGGTACTTTATTTATTAGAAACAATGAAACAATTAATTGAACTGTTCTTTGAACCGCCAGCCCCAGCTCTTGGCTATGGCTTTTCGATCCGAATGTAAATAGTAACATTAGATTTCGGAGAATTTTTATTACTGCAATAGTGGGTGTAGTTCCGTATGCAAAGTGTACTCTGTAATTTAAGTATCGATCACTTCATTTCCCTGTCAACTAAAATCACTGTTAAACGTAAATCATTTCAATTTGACTGACATGCAAATTTAAAGCCAAATTATACCCAAGGATCGCACTCAAACGTACGAGGATAATTTAGTTCCCTACATGCAAGCAAATTGAGAAAAACGTTTTATTGCTTCAACGTTTTTTCGATCAAAACTGACATTCCGTATAAAGAAGGTTGATTACGCACAAAAATTGCATGTAGATACGTTTTCTTCATATAAACAATAATATAAATTCGGTTCAATATTATAGCCTTATAAGAAAGTTTCGTTCAATAACGAACTTGAAACATGAAAATTAAAGTAATTATCTTTTACTTTGATTTGTCTATTAAAATATTTTCATGGTGAAAAGATACGAATAATTAAAATTAAGTTGAACAAAAATGAATTTTTAAAAAGTAATACATACCATGTTTCCACTGCAGATAAAATGAGTTGTTAATCAAATTAGAATTTAGCCGTTTCCATTCACATATGTTGATTATATGTTGATTATTGCATGTGAAAGTACTTGTATGTGTCAGAAAATTCTATTAAAGTTCTAGAAGACCTTCTGTTTGTTTACATTTCAATTGTAAGCAGATGATATTTAGTCTTATATTAGTCTTATTTTTTTCTTTCAAAGTTATAATAAAACAAGAGCAAGTCTGGTTGAAATAAATTGGCATCAATTTTAAAATATATTAAATGATTTTTTTGACATATGTTTTTGTTATGTTGTGAGGAATATAATATATAAAAATTGTAAACACTAAAAATTAAATAATTTAAATAAAAGAAAACAAAATGAATATTAGAAGAGCAATGGCAAGCATTTTTATTTTATATATTTAAATTAATTTACTTATTTATGTATTTGAATTTATTAGTTAATGAAATGCTTATATAATTTTAAAGGATGATTGGAGTTTTGCAACATATTTCCTGTGAGCATTTACAATAGACTGATTTTTCAATTTGTCAGCATTAAAACTTAAGACGTAAAAATATTTGCGGATTATACCTAACTGTTAAGATTTTAAGAGTATTGTTGTGGTTTCGCATGTTTTCTTTCGTAAATTGCGAGTATTTTTTTGCTACTCTGAAGGAAAAAAATACGACTACTGTTAGTAGAAATTAATTATTTCATTAAGCGAATTCAGCATATTTGATATATGAACTCATTTGAGGACTCACTGTTTACTGACTTCTTAGAAGGAATAAAAAATGGATCCATGAGAAATGGATTATTGTTTAAAACGGCAGTGATCTTAGCGATAAAAGATATGGTTTAGTATAATATATCACAAATAGTTCAACAATTTTCTAATTTAATGGATCTAATTAGCTTTCTCCTAACTTAATGGATCTAATTCGCTATTATTAATTTCATTTTGTTTTTAAAGTAATAGCTCGAATCTATGAAAAGTAGATTTGTTTATCATAAACGCATGTGACAAATATTTTAAATTACAATTTTAAGTTACACTAAGAAATTTAACGTTAATACGAGCGCATATAAGATAAAAAAAAATAAAATTAAATAAAAAGTATATTCACCATAAATTATGGCAATGGGAGACAAAAAAAAAGAAAAAAACTAAAAAAAACTAGTCAAATCGTTTGATAACCTGTTCTGAGTGTATCAATTCCCACCCCCATTCAATTAGCCAAATTATACGGTTGCTTATTTTTTGTTCTCGGAAACTATGGAATTTTAAGACAACCTGAAATAGAGCAAAACAAAACTCGCAAACAAAAGTCATCGCCCACAAACAACATCATCATTATCATCATAATCGCACAGACATACAAAACAATAAAAACAGAGAAAAAACACAAAATATAACACAATATATGCCATATATGCGATATATACGATATATGCGATATATGCGAAATATGCGATGCCAAGAAGTCATCGAATTTATTTGCGTGATGCGTTGCCAAAATATAATTTATGAGTGTCGAACGCATACAATTTGCGTGCGGTGGAGTCTGTGCACAAAACCGTCTAAACTCCTCATTTCGTCGAATTTGAGAAGTACGAAATTCCCACAAATCTAAATTCCTTTAATAAAAACATAATTAGTTTGAAGCTCTTCTTCGGAGCGTAATTGTCGCCTAATTGTTTTATGGCTTCGTATCAGCTTTTACTCAGGAATTTTCAAGTTCATGAATTAAATTAAAGTTTTATTTAGTTTTTTAGTGATATAAAAATTTCCAAATTATGAAGTCTTGAGAATGATCGTTTTTTTAATTTAAGGACCAATCTTTCTTGTTTTCGATTTTGAAAAGAAATGCATAACTTCTTCAAGCCATTGCAATGTGATTAAGCCATTGTTCCATTAGCGACTACAAGAGGGGTTTTAAAGTTCAAACCGCCCCTCAAACATTTCAAATCATTTTACAATAAATATAATATTGTAGATGTTTTTTCAATTCAAAACAATTTTTATAACAATTCTAAATTAGTTTTGAAAAATCCTTGTGTAAAACTCTGTATACGTCCATCTAACTGAGGATTCCGATTTCTCAGGTACGCCCATTTAAACAACAGAATTTCAACAATTTCGTTGACAATGGCAATAATCTATTGTAACAACAGCATTTAATGTTATAACTAACTATCAACTAGCTTAAATTGAAATAAAAATTATTTTTCTTTCTACGTGCTTTAAGAAGTCTTCCTTAAAAATAATTATGTTATTAGCGAAACTCCTAACAAGCAGCGGACGCAAATATTTCAAGACAATGGCGACAATGGCTTTCTGTGTTCTCACAAACGCAATCGAAAAACTATTTTTCAGGATCCCACAAACCGAGTTGCCTGAAACATTAGTGGTATTCACAATCTCGAGTAACTCGGTTATCGAAATCGTTATTCAGGATCATGAATATCTCATAAATGATATTAACACTAGTATAAATTTTCTAAAAATTTTGCTATGGAATACATCATAAGTTTATAATAAGTTAATGTCTTCTCCACAACAAATAACCAAAGTAATATGAATATCTTTGCGACCGTGTAAGATATTGAAGATTTTGCGAAAGCTCCAGATACTTTAAAAAAATTACATTTAAGGCATCAATATCTCTCTGTGCTTTGATAAATTTAAAATTAGGTAGCCCTATCTTTACCTAAAATCATATCCCAAAATAAGGTTAAAAGTTCTTATTACCGACCAGAAAACCTGTTTTTTATAGACAACGAGGTTATTATTTGAAAATATAAGTATGTTAATAAAAGTAACTTATTTTTACAAATACTTTTAATCATCGTAATATATATTTACAGAGATATTCAAATTTATATAGATTAGGTAACAAAATTCAGTGAGCTTTTAAATTTTTCACATTGTTTTAAATGCAACTCTGTTTCTGATAAATGACATTTATAACATCTATTAACTATTGCCTTTGACCAAGATTATTTTTTATAGAGAAGCAAAAGTGGACTAATATTTATAATAAGAAATGTAATAAAATACAAACATACAGAAACAGCTAATACAGTAGTCGCTTAAAACAACAATTACCTTATTTAACGAATGTTCCATTTAACGAATGTTTAATTAAACGAACGGCTTATTTCTGTTGAATGTTCTGTAAAACGAATGTAATATTCGTTAAATACAATATTCGTTGCATAGAATGTAATATAGAATATATAGAATAGTCAATAATTTTCTATTATAATAGTTCAAGAAAAAAACTATTATAAGAGCAAAATAAAATTTAAAAATAAATTTAAAAAAAGTCTCCAAAAATGAATGAGCTGTGCAAATAACCTCTCGTTAAATCGGACAACTACTGTACTAATAAAAAAATTTCCCTATAACTTCACTAACTTTTAATTTTTTATTCGTTCGCGCAGTTCACGAAAAATCGACAATATCCATCGTAATCCATCCGTCGTAATGAATGAATTGGTAACATCACTTGTGAAGTCATGGGCGAATAAGTTTCTATTGGTCGAACCCACTGATGTGTTATTTTGTGTATCTTTCTCCGTCGCATGAATCTCCGACAATATGATTCGTCAAAATTTTATTTAAATATTTTTACTTGAAATTACTAATATAAATGATTCATTCATGTTCTTTCTTAATTTGCATGAAATGTTTTAAATTTTAGACTATAAGATATATTACGTTCTTTAAGATATACGAAAGTTGAAATTTAATTGTCAGAAAAATTCAAATCGAAAGAATTTTTCAGAGTTGCTCTCTCTTTTTTTTTAATCAAAATTCTATGGTATGAATGGAAATGGATGAGAAATGGCTCAAAATATATCGTTTAACTTAAATTGCAATAATTTTTTAAAATACTAATCGACAATTCTTTTAAAATTATGCAGATTTTAAAAAATATAAATAAAAATTCGGCTCCTAAACAGAATAAATGTTTATTTGATGCACAATTATGTATAGTAAAGAATGAAATTTAAATAAACTATTTTAAAAGATTTAGCAACCATTTTTTTTCATTTTTGATGGAATTTAATGGTATGCAATTCAGATATTCTCTAATTCAGATATTCTGTCATTCAGATATTCTGTCATTCATGGTCTGACGATAATAGAAATTTCGTAAGCAGGGATATCAATTTTCGCATAAGAACTTGTGTTATACTTGGGCAAAAATTTATTCCCGAAATTTCGAGTAGTGGACTATACTATATTTAATAGACTTAAGACAGTTTTCTACACCTTACAATGTTCGGATCAAAGAAATAATTAAAATATTTGAAAGAGTTTCTTATTGATCATTTTCAAATTTAAGAATCTAGACCAATTAATTTCGTCTATGGTATACCTATATGGCCCATGATGTCTTACATCACTACTGGCTTTTCATATTGAAGTCCGCGAAAAATATTATATGCAAGGTATTAAAAAATTAGAAGTCCATATTAAGCCTAAGAAACTCAGTATTCAACATTAAATCGTTTTACTTTTAAAAAAAACTGATATTCTCTGAATAATTAATGAATTGTTTCCATTGACGTAAAACTCATTGCTTTATTGTGCCTAACTATCTCCCGACTAATATATAATAGCTGACTAAAAATTGATAATTAAAGAAAAAAAAGTAGTATAAATGTTTTTCAGTATTAAAAGCCATTAATTTTGACTGAGAATTTTCAATTTATTATAGTTATTTAATACTATCACTTTATTTTAATCAATAATTCACTTTACGTAGTTTCTAAACTAAATCTGCAACATTTGTAACAGATTTTTGAAATAATAAGGATTATAGGTATATAGATAACATAAAAACATATACAAATGTATCTAATGATATATGACTTTGATTGTATAGTTAGGTTGTTCTTTGCAGCCAACACCGAACAGTAATCTACTGCGACAACACTGTAGGCCGATTGTGCTCGCAGATCTGTGCTAAACGCTGCTGAATGATTTTTGGCTAGTGCATTATTTAAATATATTAGCATGTCTGCAAAGAATATATCAATTAAAACAAACAGCCATCAGCAAAATTGCAAAAATGTTCCCCGCCAGTCGAGAAAGCTCGGCGGGGCATGGCAGAAACAAATTGCAGTCTCAATGCGTTGCATCTATTAATGTCATAATTACGTGTGGTGCACATGCAGCAACCGATAATTACACTCGTTTCGCATGTCAGTGCTGACATTGACAGAAATTGACTAACTAACTAAGTTAGTTTAATTTTGTTTGCGTAAAGTGTCAATAAGCCGCTGCAGATTTTGCTTAAGTAATTTTGGCATCGTGGGTTGGCAAGCGGAATCTTAAAAAATAGTTACCAATCTTTACATTTATTAAATAAAAGTATTCAATTATTGAAAGACTCTCTTGCGATATTTAATATTTGTCAGAACAAAAAGAAATTACTTTAAAATTAAACCTTAAGACCAATATTCCCTTTATACTAAAAGCTCTAAAAGAAAATCGATTACAAGGACAATAACCCTCAAGAGTCATTGTGATATATATTTCATTTATTAGAAAAAAAGCAAAATTCGACATTTTTTTTTGGATTCTGGAGTAGCAATATGCAATAAGAACCAAAAACATTTACTTGAATAATCTCCTTCAACAGCTCGAAGTAGTTCTCATTAACATTTCAGTCAAACCGGCTTGGATTCAGATATCATTCTCGGACAAATTATATTCCATCAAAATTTTTTCATGAATCTGAAAGACCCTATAGATATTCTATATTTGTATTTGTATATCTGCATTGTATATATTTTATACTGGCTAAAAGTTTTCTGTGTTTCATTCACTTGCCCTACGCCAAGTACTTTTCGGTCTACCTGATCGTCTTACTTCTTAGGAATTCCATTCCATGACAGCATGAACAATCGCATCAATTGGTTTTCTCAATGTGTGATCTAACCATCCGTATTTTCGTTGTAAAACTTATTTTTCTATTGGTTTCTGATTGGTACGACACCAAAGGTTTCCATTAGAAATTCTAGCAAGCTACCATAAAGCGGTAATATGTCGCAGCTTCCTATACATAAAAGTTTGAATCTTATGAATCAACGATCAGGTTAACGACTGCATCTCACAGCCATATAGCAAAGTAAATTTTACATATGCGTTTAAATTTCTGACCTTAGTCTCGTTATCCACGTTATTAGCTTACCAAACCTTGCAAAGGTGATTTTCCTTTTTTTTAACAGTTGTCTACGTCGATCATAGTTCCAACTTCGCTGCTTATGACACTGCCCACATTTTGAAAGTGCTGAACATTTTCGATATCTTGACTATTTAGCGAGAAAATTGATATTTTATTTGCCTTGATTCTCTTTGACACAGTTTTCGAAGAATTGATATTAAGTCCTACTCTGGCTGCTTGTATCGAAACATACTTAATCAAAGCTTGCATATCTATATGTCTACTTGCCAACAGTACCATGTCATCAGCATACTCGAGATGTTCAAGCTTTTGATTGAACCATTATTTAATGCCTACTGGCGTTTCTTTAATTGCTTCCTGGACGGCGTCAAGAACTGGGATGAACTATAGCGGGAAAAAGCACACCGGATTTTTAAAAAAGTACATTCCTATCCTACACTCATTATTTTAAAAACAAATACAGGTTTATACACCTTGAGAATAAATGCCGTCTCAATGCGAATTTCCCTAATCTGAATTGCCTATTCAGAGTTTTCAACAAATTTTTCCAACACATATTAGATATAAAAATAGTTGGCGTGTTTAATCAATGTAATAGTTGCATGGACTAACGCTAGATGATCTTTCCAGTTTTTTTAATGCAATCAATGACAAAAGTTTACAATTTTAAAACTGACATTTCAAGAAATATCAATATTGGCATGGAGTGAAACGGAAAAAATATTCCGTTCGTTAGAATCCGTTCTCTAGTCGGCGCGCTTCAGATATCAGAATTGATCCTTTTTTTCTGTTTCCGAAGCTAAAATTAAAGACCTTACCTAAGCTAGTTTACGAAAGTTGTATTGCACTCCATGTACATAAATATATAAATATATTTATATTGATTTACATTTATTTATTAATAATAAATTGACAAAAGTATATTATTGCTGATTAAGGTGTGAAATAAAAATATGAATTTAAAATAGATCATGTGACGACATAGCCATATTGCCGTCGTTTAAGCAACTGGTAAAGATACATATCCATAATATAAAAATATATCCAATGGATTTGGATTTATTATATTCAATGGATTTGGATTTGTTATATCCAATGGATTTGGATATATTATACTGGCAATACAAAATTAAGATTTTTATTTATAGAATTAAAAATATCTCTGTCTAAAGCTATACTCACTGCTTCACTTATAAGCATAGTCTTCAAGCACATTATTATATATTTAACTTCAGTTAATTATAAATAAATTTAGTGTAAGTAAGTTCGATTGTTTGTGTCCATCTCTGCCTTCTCTTTTATTCAGTGTACTAAAGACAGTTTCGATGATTTCTCTTTACTTTCAGTATTACTTCAGTATTATAATGAGCCCTTATTATTCTTAATTTTTAGTTAAAGGTTTTATTCTAACTTATTCATATTTGGGAACAATATTAAAACTGAAAGAAAATATCCGCAACTTACACCCATGAAGTGTCATCAAAATTGAATTTTCGAAGAGTTAATCATTTTTACTGTAGAAGCGCAGTTAAGTATCCATTCTCCATGACTTTGAAGTTCGACAAAAAACTATTTGGAGAACAGAATGAAGAGAAAATTAATGGTTTTCCCTTTAATGAAAATGATTGTCATATAAAAAATTTGTTAAGCGCAATCGATGACTCACTTTGATAACTGCGCACCTTGTTACTCTTTGATTGATCAATGCCAGAACATAGCGTAGAAAGAGACGAAATTAACCATTCCGTCATAGCGTAATTTTTCAATTATGGAACTCATTTACCAGCGACAAGTACTTGAGTGGAGGAAGGGTATCATTTTCTTTCTGAACGCCCGCAAAGCTACGCTTAATTAAGTTGAGTTCATGACAAAATGGCCACCTGAAGAAAGAGTGGTTTGAAGCGCTCGGAATATTTGTGGTGTGAACAAAATGTTTGTATATTTACAAAATATGTGAGATATTTTTAATGACATCCGTACATACACAAACAAACTTAAATTGAATTATACGGTTTTTTATAGTGTATATTAGCTTTGTAAAAAGTGTTGACATTGTAATTGAGTTCTGCGTGGGGAGGGACAGTGACTACTGCAATAAAATCTAGCCAGTCGTTATAGCTGAAGTAAAGCTGAAGTAAATGTCTTCTCAGATGTGCAATTAAAAAAATTAGTAAATAAAAATGCATTGAGGAAGTGGATTTAATTGTAATTTTAAATTCTTCTTCTTTTTCTTTGTATGTTCGTTTTAATTTGCGTTGTTGCAAGGTAGAGACGACGTGTGTTAGGCTCGTGCCCTGCGTAAGGTAAATTCTTTCTTTGGCCAAGATGAGATACGAGTGCATCATACGTTTTTGGAGCAGCAGTTAAGAATGCACGTTTGCACGTTCAAAAATTTGTACTTAAAAGAGTTCTCCTCCTTGTAAAATAAACGTAGTTCATCCGTTTGTATTTTATGTTTCTGTTGTTTATTTTTTTTTTCCTTATCTCTTACCTCTGAGCACTGAGCTCTGAGCTCTAAGTTCTCAGGTGTGAGTAGCTACGAAGTGCGAGCTGCAGCGTTGCAACGGTGTAGGACGAGTTTGATGGTTCACAGCAAAGTCCTAATGTATGTACCCTGACTAAGCCAATCTCAAAAATTCAATATTGGAATTAGTATTCTTGCCTTTGTGTTATTGTTGTTATTAAAGTTGGCATTCTATTTCCACCAGTTAGTGTCTGGCATTCGAAGACAGATTGAAAGTATTTATGAATGAGTTTTACTACTTCATTAAAATAAAAATACAACATATATAAAACCATTTTAAATCCATATGACTATAACACAGTAAGAAAACTTGCTGAAAAATGTACGAATAAACGAATATACGAATATACGAATATGATTATATTATATATGTATGTATGTCCAAGTGCATGAAGAAATTCAGAAGACAACCATAGCAAAATCATAATAAACAAAAATCGATTATCGTTTCTTTCGTTATTTTCATTATTTTGAGCATTGTGTTTGTAAACTTAAAACTTAAAAATCCTTTCGACTTGCTTAATTTATAGCTGCAAAGCACTTGAATCTTAAAGTCTTTAGTCTACGCTTCATCATTTAACTTTCAGCATTCAACCTCGTCAGAAATTATATTTTACATATGATCTGCATATTCAAATCGGATATGGCAGCCGTGAACCGTGCGTAGCATCCGCACTTCTTCTTCGACCAAAACATCAACGCTACTCTGTACTTTTAATAACTGTTGCTGTTGTTGCTGTTCTTACTCTTCTGGATCTTTTTTAGACCTGCATTCGACAACAAGTCGAATGTTTTTGTTGTCCTTGCATATGGTAGCAATGTTTTGGGCTTCCCTCTTCTTCGGACGGTATCAATTCAAAGCACGAGTGGGTGCTGAAATTAATTTAGTCGGAAGTAATTTTTTCGTTTGCTGATTAGTTTTCTTATCCCCTTTTATAGTTGCTTCTCGTACTGACTGCTGACTGCTGTGGCAATGCACTGCACCCGAGAAACTAATATTGCCCGGATAAGAAAAGTGCATCGGATTGGATATGTAAAACAATAACAAACGGTTTCCGTTCCTCGGACATTTTATTAAAGTGCCTTGTGATTTGAATGCTGGTTTTAACTTTAATTAAACTCCAATAGAATAAAAAATCATATTTTTAATTGAAAATTTTCCTTCACGCATTCAGAGTCAAAAAAATGATAATAAAACATTTAATAAAAATAAATTCCCTGGTACTGTGTTTGAAACTGCAAATATTGTGTGATTTTGCCAAACGAAATTCGGCTTTTGTCCTTTTCGAGTTTTTTTCTTGTTGTGCTTTTATCGCTCCAGTGTTTTCTTTGATTTCATTTTTAGCATTCTTTACAGTATCTGACAACATAATTATATATTTTCAAATAACTGACAATATAAAGAAAACATAAAATATTAGGATACTTCGAGAATAATTGCAAGGAGCCTCCACACATTCACTGTAAACCAACCAAAAAGTCTGTCGCAACCGCGTATCGCCGTATCTGTGATTACGTCTGTTGTTGGCTGCATATCAGTGCTACCTGAAGATATTTACACATATTTCGAATGGCGTAAATGGTGAACTCTCATGTAGTAATTTCAATAATGACTGCAGTACGAGTGTATCAAAAGGAATTTTCAGGCTACTGTTTAACAACGCAGCCCAGATAGTCGCATGCGTCACACAATCCAAATAATCAAGAATGGACGATTTGTCTGACAGAGTTTCACGTGTTTTGTCTTGGCCAGTAAAAGTGTGAAGAGCGAATTGGAAATAATATCAAATGAACTAAGCTAAGTCGTCTTATTAATCGTGTTATTAATAAAACATAAATGCAAAATACCAAAATGTTTCAAAATTCTAAAAAAAGCAGTATCAGTTGCATGGCGGTATATACAGGTTCACCACCTTAAAAAAGTCAACCTTTTCTTCTAATGAGTACATTGGCCTTTGTAATGATTTACGCTTTATTCTAAAAGAAGTGGTTAAACTATTCCGGATAACTTCAACTATTAAACTAAAAGCAATATTTTAATTCAATAGATAAATTGAAATATGAATACATGAACTTAGAAGTATGCGCAAACTAGATATTTTAAAAATTAATAGATTGCAGTTGCTAACAATGTATACACAATAGATATTCCCGTCTATATTTGAACATATCAAATGTATGCGGAACTATATGTAAAAAAACAAAACTAAATGAAAGTCATCTACAGATATTACAATATCGAAGAAAATTCATCAAAATATTATTTAATTGTTCTTCCAAAAAAATATTCTAAGAAATATAGGCGATGCAGATGAAAACAGAGACTGCGTTTAATTTAGCTAACTCTTCTCATGGTCTCAACATTTCAAATTTGTTAACCGGCGGTTCTTGCAATTCGGTCTATAAATAAAACTTTTTAAGTTACAATATAAACAACAACAGAAAAATGAATCAGAATAGATTTGTTGGGACATCAAGCAAGGAAGTGTATCCGAAGCGTTACAGAAATAGACGATTAGATCTTAAGTCATAGCATCAGAGGACAAAAATAAAAATATATATTAACAAAGAGTAACAGAAATTTGGAATTTAAAAAGATAAAATAGGATAGGATTTGTAAAATAGGATATCAGAATAAATGGAATAAGCCTGCCAAATTTTGAACAAGTGATTTGCTTAAAAATTGAAAAAGCAATGGAATTGTAAGAACTCACTTAAACCTTTAAAAAAAACTTTACATAAAATATGAATTTATAAGTAGCACAAAGCTTTGTTTTGCATAAATTCCAAACTCTTCGACCTCTCAATATTATCATATCCATTTTCCAATATAAATAGTTTTCGTTACCTGTTCGTTCGGTTTTGGTGAGATGAATCGCTTAGCTTAGATAGACGCATTGGATTGTATTTAATTGTGATACCCGCGTTCATGGAAGAATTTATGACTTTTCGAGATCCCTAAAAGTGACAGGTATCAGATAGGCCAAAGTTATAAACCGCATCGAATCAGATAGGAAGTAATATTGTGATAATTGTGATAATTATTAGAACAACGCTTTATTGAAGTGTTTGTATAATAAGCTCTGCAGAAATGACCATGTTTGTGGATTAATTAATTGATTAATTTTGCTCAACGCACAAGTCCGATTACTTATAGTGGCAGTTGTAATCAAATTAAATGTAAAAAACTCAACGAATATCATCGATCGTCCACTATATTCAGCAAATCCAGCCCATTGGATCTCTGTTTGTTCATAATACCGAAATTCCCGCTTTGGGACACCAATTTTAATCTGTTGAAGACATAAACCAAAATTCGTATACAGAACTGTCAAAATCAGTTTTATCGGAAAGGGCCTATGAAATGTCTTTCGAAAGCTTAAGTATATTTGATCTCTAGCTGATATATAAAAAACTCTTTATGTCATTTAACAGTTCCCGGTAGGTATGGGACATTTTTTTTGTGTACTAAATGCATTGAGTTCAGTATAATAAGACCATTGAGGGAGATCCTTCACTGAAATACATACTTGAGGGGTATTCCAAACACTAGTAAATCATTTCATACGTCATTTATTTGCTTAATTGTTGCTAATCAATTAAAGTTCTGATTCAGTAACTAAATTGTTAGACATATTTCACTAATATAGCATGTATTGACAAGCTAAATATAATGTTTACTTAAATAAAAGAGTTTTTAAAAATTATTTTGCAAAATTAAAATAAGAATCAAATCTGTAACCCACCGGCTATTATTTTTGTTTAATTAATTTATTTTACTTGGTACGATTTATGGCCTAAAAAAAAATTATTTTAATAATTGAAAATTCTAGTTAATATTAACGTTTAATATAAATTAATAGAAATTTTAAAGTTTTTGTGACTGCCAAAATATGGAAGTTATCATAACTTCTGAATGTGAGCAGAGACCTCCTCCTTTTCGAAATATTCAGATATGTTCTGCATTTCGACGGGGGTTTCAAAGTTGGTCGGTTTCAATTTAGACCAGCGCGCCGAATCTTCCCATCTTCGCCAAAATGACTGGAAGTGCACATCGAATTGGAATTGCATTAATTAATTGATTATCTACGCATTGGATATATTAGAAGCTTTCATACAAAGTTTTTTTTCTATTGGTCTAATACGGGGATAATTATTATCCCGTGTACCGTGAAATCAACTGAATGTCAGAAATAACTTCCATGTGGAAAATGTTAAAACTATCTCCTATCTAAAAGTCAAAGGTATTTTAAAATATTTTTACGAATTAGTATACAGAAAAGATATTCTAGCGCATCCTACTATATTTTATTCCGATGATCAGAATATGATATGTGATAATGTGATATTGATGAAAAAGTTATCTCAACTCCGTCTTGATTGAAGATTAAAAAACTCATATTATTGTAATTTAATATACGACTAACATGCATTTATTATTCTTATTAAAAAAAAGAAAAAAATATTACAATTTTTTAATTATTTAATTTATTTGTAAACATTTATTGATTTCGTTACGTATCAATGGAAACGAAGACTTTCAACTGTTCACAGCACTGTTTTTGTTGCGTTGAATAAAAAAACAACTAAATAGGTTGTTGTCTTTGATAGCGGAGCGACATCTTTAGTGTATTTGATTATTTTGAACGTTTGCTGCTTAAGTCTTTTGTTTTTTAGTATTAATTTTGTTGAGTGATAACTTTTGTATAATAATTAAACGGTTAACAATTATATATTTTTATGTGACACTAAATATTGAAAATAAATTATAATTTTTTTAAGAAAATGTATTTTGAACTGAACACACAGTTAGGGAGTTCGATCAGAGAAAATGATATTAGTTAGTGAGTGTAAAAAATATTTCTTTTCGGTACTAAACCAGTTTCTTCTTACTGCTCGAATATCGAAAATCAATTAAAAGTGTTCTGACAGGCAATTAACGTTTGAGAGTAGCAGCTACTGATGCGGCAGCTTGACACGAGTTTACTAAATGCGCGATACCGGGCAAGGCGTAAATCCATTTTACGTGCCAAAGCAGACTTTTTGTCTACTTAACCTTCAAGAAGTAATTGACAAACTTCGATTAGGAACCTTTTCCTAAAGTCTCGCAGTCATTACGGTAAATAACATGACATCAGGCCAATCTTATTAAATACTTTTGTTTTTAAATATAATGCGTGAGCGAAAAATTTCACATAATTTTAAAATTCAGAATTTGCGAATAGTATTTACATATATGCAGCAATAATCAATCATTTATTTTCAGATAAAAATCCTTAAGTTTATAGATATTAATTCGTTTTTATTGTATTTTTACAACTCAGAAATATGTAAAATATAGTAAAATGTACTCTAACACTTAATAGATTTCCTCTTTTAGTTTTTGTTTAATTAATTGTAGTTGAGAATACAGATCAGTTCAGTCGAGAATTATTGCTATGACAAATGGATTTTTGCTACTACTTATTCAAAAAGAGTAAGCATTTGTATCTCAAGTTTCAACAAAACTATTACGCTATGGAATTCATATGTATTAAAGGAATAGACACATTTTCTAACGGAGAACGACAAGCGGATATTGTTACAGCCTTATAACGTCAATGTGAATAACTCGTTCATGTCTGAAAATATAGCCATTTATAACCAAACTGGGAGTATTGCAATGTTCTATACTTCTGCAACGAAAATAATTTTGAAAATTTTCAAAAAATCCGAATAAACGAAATCCACTCTGCAATGGAAGAGAAGTGATTGCTCAGCAGAACATAGTAAACACAATCATTCGATGAAGTTTCACACATAATCTCCAAATAAAGCCCTACGATTTCCAAAATTCCAAATATGACAAAATATCAAGATGATTCAAAATACTTACTCGGTCATTTACCAACTATCGTCTGTTCTCATGAGAAAAATGTCTCAATTGTGTAATATATAAATAAACAAAGTGATCGATTTACTTACCGGGAAGGTAAGAATTTATATATGGTAAGAATAATTATAAGAATTCAAATAACACCATTTAATATCTTGGTCCTGATAATAGTTAATAGTTTTCCTTATTTTTAGACCATGGTCTCTAGAGTAATTCCATAATCTACTATAAGAAACATTTGTATGATCTTCTAAATCCATGTGCATTTCTTGTGTGTGTGCTGTTTTATGTTTTTAGATTTGGATCAAATTCATCAATGTTTAGATTTAAAAAATCTAGATTTAGATTAAATAAATCTAGATTAAGATTAAATCCTTTTGGACTGCTACTAGAATCATTCATTGAGAAACTATAATATCGTCCGAAATGATTTAGGTTATATGAGCTTTGTCACAATGAATGACATCATATCTGTTCATCAGTATGGGTTTTTTATTTACTTTATTGTATGCGTGTGTACCTGAGTTGATGATTCATCACCTTGACTCTTTTTAACCTGTGGAAAGTTTTAAGTCATACTTATAACTGAATACAGGGCTTTTATGAAATAATGGATCTATGCCTTTGTATCTGATTTATCAGGTTTCGCTGTGTTGTTGAGTGTTGCGTTAATGTGACTGTCAATTATGTTGAACAGTTTCAGTGCACGATCTTTAATGTATTTTTTGACTGAGTCGACTCAGATCTCTATGAATATCCGCTTCTCTTATGTACCACGGAGCGTTAACTAATTTTCTTAAGGCGATAAATTGCACTCTTCGAACCCTTTTTAATGTGGATTTTAGCGCTTAGCAGAACGCAATACTACTATAGAGTAGTCCTGGTATTGTAATCTGATTCTATATGATGACTATTTTCTTCATGTTTGGGCACCTTTAGCTCGTTTAAACTTGAAGTGTGCCTTTCAGGACTGATTTACTTTTTTATATTAAATCTAAATAACTACTAATAAAATAATTTAAATTAAATTGAACGTCAATTTTTCGTAGTAGTCTTCCTACCGCGATTTCTTACTCGACAGACTAACTTAAAATTTTACCTAGACCACAGTTCATCTTAAAGATTTGAATTTTCAAAAAAATCTCTTGAAAGTTTTTTATTTTTTTTTAAATTTTTTGGAATTATAAAAAAATCCATTTTTTACCAAATATTTTATTTTTTTCGGAAAAGGAAAATGTCCGAATTTTTGAAAAATATATAAATATACGTATGAAATAATTTATAATCAAATGATTCACTTATTTAATCGCACTTTAAAGATTATTTGCAAAATCCAAATCTATACTATAAACGATATGTATTTCCCATAAAACCCTCAAAACTGTAGCATCAGGATTAGGACTGCTTTATGATTTTATATAAATATTTTGTCACGATTCGATTAATGTGATAGTAAATTGTGATCTTTATCAAAAACGGGAACTGCTCACTATATAATTCAAAATATGAAAATGAAAATAAATCCAACACATTTCATGTCTCAGACTCCATGAAATGCTATATGTTATCATATATTGAACTGAACAATAAATGGCATAAAAGTGAGGTTTGAAAGCGGATCATGGTAACAGTGATAAATTATGAATATAAATTAAAATCGTTATTGAATGCTACAAATATTATTAATTTAATTTTTATTAAAGTTATTCCACAATAAAATCGATTATGGCTATATAAAAATTCTGTCGTTACATAGATTTAATTAAAGAGAGGTACTAAGTAAAATTTAAAATTAAAGCGATTAATCCGCTAAGAAATTTGCAAAATTTTTATAATGGTTTAGAATACCTAACTACTTACTTGACTGCTTCTACCAGCGGTCAAATTTTAATATAGTAATGTCTTACCGAAGTCCACGTTTGATTATATATATTTTTAACAATTGACAATTTTTGGAATCCTTTTCGTCATTCTCTCAGTAGATATTCTACAAGCATGACAAAGACATTGTATATGCCGCAACTTCACAAATTTAACAATATTTCCACCGTAACCTTCCTTTCAACTATGTTATATCGTAGTCGGTAAGATCTGTTCCTTTCCAATATTGGATCAAACGTTTCTGTGTATATTCTCCTTTGAAATATATTGCATTATTTATTATATTTGCATGTACCGTTCACATCTCAAGAAGCACAAATAAGACTTCTGTATCACCGATCACCGATTTCAGTTAAATTAAGTTCCCAATTAGTTGATCCCATCGGCACTTTCAGTCTTATGGGCACCGATTACCGCCAATAATAATGCATAAGAATGTCAAAGTGTGTTATTATTTCTGTTCAGTAAGGTTAGACAATTTGCTTCCAAATTATGGAAATGCTTTGAAAAAATAAATCTGTTCATGAAGTTCATAGAGCACTTCGTCGATATTACGGTCAACATAATCGGCCTAGTGAACTACGTCAATAAGCGAAATTGCCATATATGGAGCGAAGATAATCCTCAAATCATTAATGAATCACCATTACATCCATTAAAATTGATTGTTTGTTGCATTTTAAACGCTGGAGATATCATCGGTCTTTATTTCTTTTCAAATGAAGAACGATTTGTCCTTACCGGCACTATGGCGAGCAATATCGACCCATATTGACTGAATTTTTGTTTCCAAAAATTAATCAGTTAAACATCGACAACGTTTGGTTCCAACAAGGTGGATGGGTACAACTTGCCATAGAGCACACATTCAACAATCGATTTATTGCGAAATCAACTTGGTAATATCCTCATTGCCAGAAGTCGTCCTGTTAACTGGCACCCTTCTTCGTTCGATTTAACGCCTCTCAATTACTTTTTATTGCGCTATGTTGAGTCATTGGTTTATGCCAACAAACCAGCAACTCTTGAAGCATTGAAAGCTAATGTTTGACTTCCTGAAACGAGCTGGAAAGTAGTTTTGCGTTTGTAAAGGTCGAATTTTAACATCGGACTTTGTCCAGGATTTCAATAATGTGCATTTGTGGCCACAAATGACGAAGTTTAGCATCAAAGTTTATCCAGAATTGCCATAATATGCATTTGTAGTCCCAAATACTTTTCTTGGCATTGCTTTGATTTAGTTCATGGTTGATTTAGTGGTTTCTTTCTTTCTTTCTTTGAAGAAACATGGCATGGGTTTACTTTTAAATGGAATTGTGTGTATCTTCCAATTTCAAAAACGAAATATGAAACAAGTTCAGAATAAGACGTAATATTATTCATAAACGATCATTATTTTTATGTGTGACTATGAGTGAGTTAACGAAATTATTTATTATTAATTGGCGGCTAGTTTATTTTCTGTAACTCAATCTTTACGTTTTGGACTTTTCGGCTTTCATTATTTTTTTTTGTTTAGATTTTTAACTGTTTTTGCAGGTTTGTACGCATGAAAAATTTGTGCAAATAACAAAAATACCGGAGATTTCGGATTCAATTAAGCTCAGTGCGAAGATGCGTGACTTAAGCCGAAACTTATTTGAACATTTAATGGAAAATTAAATTATTTTTATTAGAACTTTATCATTTCCTTTGTATTCGAAATCAGCAGAGTAAGGCACATACATACATATGTGCATATACATACGTATTCACATATTACCAAGGAGTACAAAAGCCAAATGTCAATCACTCGTTAAGCTTGGCTTGGCTACAAATTACATATAGACAAAGTTTTGACTTCAACAGTGTGAATTCAAGTTGTTCTCCCTGATATCTTTGTTTTATGATGCTTTGTAATAAAACCAATGTTTTATTAACTGTTTTGTTGGAATTAGAAGCTGAGAAGCTGAGATGCTGAGAAGCGCACAAACATACGTAGGTACTACGATTAGTGGATGTGTGGCTTAAATGAACTTCCAGAGCTGTGTTTTCGATGAAATCTTTAAAATCTTTGCATGATTAGGCAGTCTAAATCTAAGCAAAGTGATACTAGCAGAAAGTTCTACCGCATTAGAGCATCGCCAGAGCCAGACTTGAATACTCAGTTATGGTAACGGCTGTAACCGCAGCAGCATAGCGGCATAGCGGCATCAACCTGGTGGACACGATTTATTCTGGCTTACAAATTAAAATAATTTTGATTGATTACTTTGGATTATCTTGTCATTTACCAACATCAAATGGAATATTTATCAAAACGAAATAAACCGGTTGAGTCTTGGCGAACTTTATGCGTTTCAAATCAATCCAAGAACTTTCAGTTATTTGAATATGTTTGTTTCTTGGCTTGGCTCTGAAATTGTATTGTGTTTTATCTATTTTTTGTTGGTGTAAATTTTTTTAACTTTAGGGGTAAAGTATGAATATTAAGGTTTAGAATTACATAATTACTCTATACGGTAGTTTGTGGCGCACCAAGTTAAGTCAATCTTTTTTGCCGTGGCTTCAGCAATTTCTTCATTTTGTTACTACTGAAACATAAACACGGTGATGTTTTTATATATTTTTTATGTTATTTTTATTTTATTTTTAAGTCTTTGGTCTATCGGTCTATCGGTTGGTAAGTCTTCACTCGCCACAAGCTTTTTAACTTCAAAATGTTGATTTAGCGTTGACCCTTCCACTCATTGAAAATGTTCTTGTGTTTTATACTCAATTTGTGTATTTATGTGTATTTATTTTTATTATTTTTTATAATGAGTTTTCGAACACACATTATTTTCGACTATTGTCTTACGTGAATATGCTGAAATCAAAAATATACAAAAATATACTGGTCAATACTCCCATCATTTGTGTGCGGCATCGGAAAAAAATTAGATTGAAACACATTGTACACGTTGATATATGTAAAAAGGTACCGATGAAATAAAAGTAGTCGAACAGGTCTTTTGGGCGCAATCCAATCTGCACACTTCAGATTGGTATTCTAATGAAATTTTATCCACTTGCCAATGATCAATTGTCATTAAAAGTACTTTGACTCTGAAATTTTGGGTATTTTTCGTTCAAGTACTGCGAATTGTTTACTTTTCAATGGCCAAACTATGCATACATGCCGATAAGAATAGATACACACATGCATAGGAGCATACACGCATAGGAGCATTCCAACTAAACAATAGGGACCTAAATTGAACAAGCATACCCGATTCGACATAAGTAGCAAGTAACTTCAAATTCTTGACTTTTATCAACTTTTGAAGAAATCTAATTTCCTCACAAAATATGGAACATCGCTATGGAAAACTATGAAAAAGTTTCATAAATTTATATAAAAACCATTACAAATTTTACAGCCATCCTTAAGATAACAATGTAATGAATTCCTTCGAAATTGAAGTGAATCTCTCTTCTTTTATTATTAAATCATTAAAATAAAAAATTAATATTCTCACCAGCGATTGGAATAAATCTATTGTTCATAACCTAGCTCTTTAACCCTGTATGTTTACGATTATAATATATTTTAGAACATTTTGGGGTTTGTTGTTTTAGTGTTTATATGAATTTAAAGTTAGGTCTGCCGAGAATAAGCATTCATAAAAAAATTTGATCTAAATCCCCAATATCCTTTCTTCAAGATCGGCAGACAGCATTGTCGGGAAAAATCAACTTATTTACACTCCTTGTTGATACATTGCTTGAATTCACCTCATTTAACAAAAGTACCTTATATGATATACCTTTTGTTGGGATGATAAATTATTTTGATTATTATTGGCCTACTCTATTAACAAGAAATCTTCCCCATAGGTTCTTATATCTTCATTTATGTACTTTTTGTGAGTCCACAAAATGTCTTACTACGAATTAGCATATATTTACATATTTTTTTGCTAGATAATTAGCCATTTCATTACCCTAATAACCTTAATGTATCCAGTCTAATGAAACATTATATTCTCGTAGTTCGCAACTACAAAATAAATTAAATAGCATATTTGATATTATAATATATAGCTATTTCTCTATTAACGTGTATTTATTTTTATTCCTATTATTTTATTCTACTGCATAATTTACTAATTTTAATTATAATATTATGCAAATGTTTAAGAAACATAGTCACGAACAAATAGAGCGAATTTAATATTTCATCCAATAAAGAACAACTCAATAAATATTTACCAATTTAAGTTTAGTTTCATTTTGTTTCTTTGAATAAAAATTAAATAAATGAATACATACCTCCCAAACTCGAGTGATTGTTGATTGATTGAACAGATGTACCTATGTTCGTAAAAAGCTTACAGATGACCGTAAGGCATACCCAATGTTGATCACTCTAGTAGGATATGGATGGTGAACCTTATAATTGCGAATTCATCTACATTGCAGTTTCTACAATAATTCATATAGCCTTGTATGAATGCAAGAGAAAAAGAAATTGTTGGACCTTCTCGTTGAGGGGTGTGAAATACAGCTAAGTAATCGTACTGCGATTACTCTTTACTCATGAAATTTAAAACTATTGCAATTTATTTATTATACTTAATTCCTAAAGAATTTTAAAAATTTGAATTAAATCATTTTTTTCTCTCTCTTTTACAAACAGATATATCCTTAATTGTTTCCTTATTTATTTTTCTCATATTTTTCTTTTCTTATATTTTTCCTTCTAACGTTATGTATACACGCTTTAACCAATTGTCTAACAAGATTCTATTCTGTTCCATAACAGACTAGGAAATTTAATTGGAAAAGTGTAATATTTTTAATAAGTCTACTAACAATTTGAAAGCCCTACTCCAAATACTGCTCAAAATTTGAAGTATGCTATAAAAATATTTGATATTAGATTTAGGTTTCTACTTTTTTAATAATGTCATCGTCAACCCAATGAGGATTTTCAGTAGAAACAATCGTTTAGTATAAATGGATTTCCATCGCCATCTTATTATTCCTATAACTTAAGTCATTTAACATAAACGAATACTAACATAATCCTACTATTTACACTAATAAAGTTATTGTAGTAGGATTAAGAAGTACGTAAATATATATAAAAAAATCTATACTTCAGTTGCATAAAGGTATTTATGAAATATAAAGTCATTCTTATATAAAATGATATGGTAATGTCAAAATCCTTACAAGCTACTAAAGTACCAGGAGTATTATGATTCATGATGGAAGCTAGAAACACTGTAATCATCCATGAAAGGGATTTATATTCCTAAAATACAGGACACTTAAAAATTTATTTGTTTTCAAAATTTCCTCCGATTATAGAAAAATATAATATTTTTCTAAATACATATGTTATGTGTGTATAATGTATGTAATTCCAAATTTAGTTTTAATAAAATGTTTCATTGGCCGTTTACAAGTATTTCCAAAAGAGGAGACAAATAAGAATCTGTAATTGGTTTTAATATATAAAAAATAATTTGTTGTTATGAATTTGCTTAAGTTTATGCAACACTAAAAACGTGGGTGGTTGACTTCAAAAACGATCGGATTAGTTTAATTGGTAAAAACCATTCTGGAGGCTGAGCCGTTACCTTTGACTACATTTCAAAAATATTGCTTGAAAATTAAGGCGTGACCAATTCTCCATACATAATATGCCACGTTTACTGATCTTTAACCAATAATTTAATCACTTAAAAAGTTATCAGATTCTGTTAAAAAAATGTAGTTAAAATTTTTAACGATTGATGAAAAAGGATCAAAGAAAGGTCGAGAGATACCGAAAAGATCTAAGCTGTCAACTTAGAATATCAAGGCTACTATTTTCTAGAATAGCAAAAGTTAGTTATCTAATTGAATGACTATCTAAAAAGGAGTTCTATGATATTGTGCAATATAATGGGATTAATTAAAAATTATACTTATAGATAACATTACCATTTACAGATGTATAATAATATGTTTCACCAAACAATACACGGGCAAGAAAGGTCGATTGTTTAATTAAAGGAGTAAGATGTTGAACCAATATTGAAGAGAGATTAAAGAATTTGAAGTATCATTGAGAAAAAAATTAAGACTAGAAAATAGAAAAACAACTGTTATGATAAAATTAAAAACAATTAGCTTTCACGCTATGAATGTCTAGATTACAAACTACCAAATCTGAAAGCATATAGGATAATCATTAGATAAGATAGATAACCATTAGTTATCAATAGTCTTTATTTTTCAAAACTAAAATTCCAACTAACAATTCCAAAAAAAAAAAACATTATAAAAAAGTAAAAATATTACCATACAATCGCTTAATTCAATCCGTATATAGTAAACGCATACATATAACAACTTTTTAATATAATATATTTAAGTTGTAATTTTCTTCTTCTTTTTCATTGATGTACTCATTCCGAGAAATAAAAAAATTTAACTTGCATTAAATACTTATTATAAATTATTTGTAAAAATTTTGGGGAACAGGCATTTAATCTCTTCACAATAAAAACAACAAATGAGATATTTTCCTAAGGATTTGTAAGTAACAACTGACGTACCACAATTCCTGATAAAGTCCTCAATTTGTTTACATATTCTAAATCAGAAGATAATCAACACCACCAAGTCGGCAAAGTGCAAGTGCTTCTTCATGACCATTTTGCTTTAAATTTAATTCACAATTAATCCACCAAGAACCATGGTCTGAAATCTGTGGAGTGTCGGCCGTAAGTACTTTTATACAACATTCCTTGGAATGGTTATTTGTTCGTTTTTCCTGCTTTCCTGCATTCTTATAAATACATTTTAATTATATTTAAGCATTTTTTATCACTGCGCTGCATTTTTCGCATTTTTGTTTAGAAATAATTTTTATCATTTTATTAGGAAAATTTAAAGATTTATTTTGCTGTAGCTTTTGCTAACAGCGGAAGTTATTCAAGATTGATTAACATAGCACGTTAATATGAGAACCAATTACTCCTAAACATAAATTCCACTATTGATTTATTGTAATTAAAGAACGTTTACGTAGGAACTCAGGAAAAATTGAAATACTTATAATGAAATTATATTCTATTTCAGGTATATTTGTATTATATTATATTTGTTATGATAAAAAAAGATAGGAATGCATTTTGTAATTTACTGGGATCAATTTTACATATTGATTATAAAAATTTTCTGTACTCAGGTCTGTTTTTGTGTATATTAAAGCCAATTAAGTAGTACTCAGGTCTGTTTTTGTGTATATTAAAGCCAATTAACGAGTAAAAAAATAAAAAACTTCCTTCACATTTAACACAGTCCTATACCCAAATCCGTTAAACAGGTTCCATAAAAAGAGTCGTCCAATGAACATATATGAATGAATGATGGAATAAAAACTAATTAACTCAACCGTTCATAATTTGCTCCATTTATTTTTAATCTCTGATTTATTTCTTATTTTCAAAAAGACTTAATGCAATGAACCAGTTCAAAGCTCTTTAAAAATCAATATTCATCTAAAATGTGTGATATTATATATTTGGTGAGATTTAAAAAGAATCTTTTTTTTTTCAAACACAATACTTCGATCCATAATAATGCGTATTGTCCTCAACTAGACAAATTGGTTTAATCAAACAAAAATGTTTGAAAAAAGTAAATAGAAAAGGTACTATATAGTGTTTTAACACGATATGTGGCAGACCTCATATAAGCTTAACAACTCGACAATAGCTTACAGATTTTAAATGAAATATACTTGTACCTCGTACTTTACCTACTGTTTACTTCAGATCTAACACAGCAATATTACATGTTACTTGGTTCATTCTTGCTCGCCACCAAATTCCAGTAATTGGGCAAGATGATGCTACAAAGATGTCAACTGATATTAAACCTGCATTTTCACCAAAAAAAAAATGAAATCACCTTCCACACAACCGAAGAAATTGAAAAGTTCCTCACTTTTTAAATATTATTTTATAATGCAAACTGTTATGGAGTTCTTTCTGTGCTTACATTTTTAATAAAATATGGAAAGACTCAACGATTTGCAGGCATCTATATGCAATTTGGTCACGTTCAGATGAAAGGAAATCCAAAATTCTTATTAAGATGTCCCGTAGAGATATCAGTAGTTTGGTAGGTTTACTTACAGGTCACTGTAAACTGGGGAACCATGCTAGAAGATAAGGTCTCCCTTTCAATCAAAGCTGTCGAGGCTGTGGGGAAGACGATGAGAGTGCCTCTTATCTACTATGTTTCTCCCCAGCTCATGCACGGCGGTGACTCAACTCTTTAGGAGCCACCTTTTTTAAGGATCTTAATTAATTACAAGACCTGACACTTAATAGCATTTTAGTTTTCGTCAAAGGGTCTTGGTATTCTTCTCAAAAATATTCCAATAAACATTATTGAGATAAATGTTACCATTTGTACTTCAGCTTAACATTATACTTGAATACCAGTTCGCGTTTCAGCACGAATATGGTATATCGGAACAGTGCCATCTACTTGTAAATACAATCAAGGATACACACGCTCTGCAGTGTACTAAAATATACAGCAGGCCTTCGACAGTATCTTACACCTAAAACAAATTTGACGCTAACATCTTATGTTATTTGTCTAACAGACATTGTTATTTGAAATGATAAAATTAATATTCCAAAATTTCTTTTAGTGCCGAAATCCTTGAAGGATGTGTATTGATCTGAGCTCAATAACGTAGCTATTAGAATAACGTAGTAGAATAACGTAGTTGTGATTAGATCTTTCCATATAATAGAGTAATATACGGTAATTTGCACTAATTATTTAGTGCAAAATTAATTACAAAAAGAAGAAAGGAAACACCATACTGTTTTATATACCAAGCAATGTGAAGAGGAATATACTACACCTTTCTTAATATTTATTAATACAGCATATTTAATATCTACAAAAATCAAAAAGCCTAGCAAGTCAACAATATGGATCGCACAAGTTTCTTTAATTTTTAATTTCAAAGTTTCTCATCATAAAGTCTAAGTAAGAAATTTAAATTTATTATCTTTATCTTAGTAATTGGAACCCAAAGCAAAGTAATGACAATGGCGAAATAATTTAATTTTAATTGAGATATTATTTTACAACATCAACACATTGCAATTTTTAACTTTGAAATGAAATGTATCAACTTGATTAACTTCCATAGAAAATCCGAAAGACAATAAATTGCACAGGTCATTCGCAGTATTCGTTTATGTTTAGATCAAGTCTTGGTACTGCTGGCAATACGCATATACAATAGAATGACTAAATAAATGGTGGAATAGTTTGTAAGTCATCTGACAGTACCTGACCAAGTGCATAGAAGAAAATAGCCGCTTTTCTATAAATAATAACTCCTTTCTTATTATTACGTAACAAACACTATTCCCTTATAAGGACCACAATAAGAACGCAACTAAGCTATTCGAATAAAGTTGTTCAGTGGTGAAGAAAGAGATCAGCATCTTTGCATATGCTGTAGCAAACACTTTCTGTCAAATTAAAGTCAATATTATTCAAATTATATAACAGTTAGATGACTTTCCATTAACTGACATTATCTTAATTTGGCACCAATAATTGTCCTTAAAGCATGAAAAGGTAAAGAATTGTTATTTGTGCAGATAAAGACGAACGATGAATACCACTACATCTAATTTACAAGTGATTAAATTACGTGTCTATCTGGTAGATTTCTTTAATTAAACGATGTAGAAAAATTTTACTTCATTTCTGTATCAATAAAGAAATTACCATTAAAAATAAAATTTAAAACTGTAATTTTGGTATGTCCCCTTTTACAGTTCCTTCATGCTAGAGACAATTATATGAACCACATCTATATAAAGAATTGATAATTATACGGACAGTTTATTTATTAATTTTTAAAGATACATTTTTTTTAAGAAATTAGTGCAAAAATAAATACTCTTATATTTTTTTTAAATAATTATTTTAATATTTAATATTACTGGCATTTATGATTTCCTTATTCGAACATTTATACCTAAATTTCTATAAACTAATAAACTAGTCTGCTATCAGCTCTCTTATGTTCAATAGGAAATAAATGCCGAATACACCTACATACCTAACATATGCATTATTTGAATGTACCAGTAGAACCGTTATTCAGCCGTCTTAAAAAACTGTAATTTTTCTAAAACCACATAACAATACATTAGTATCTGAATAGGATATGACACTCCTCATCAGAACTGTGGTGGACTATCAACACACAACGCCACCTAACGCTATTTCACGACATAAATTTTTTAAAATGACTTTTAACAGGATGCCAAAATGAGTTTACGATAGTATATGATAAAGGTATTTAAATGGTGTATCGAGAATATCAGTATCCGAGTAAGCATGAAAAGTGCTGCTCTTTATGCAACCTAATCTCCTTTAGTTACAATAACTACAACTTCCACAACGCAAACAAAACTGCTTGGAATAAAAACCCTTCTACATGGCATACAATCCATTGTGTATGAGTTAAAATTTTTTTATTTAATATTTTTATCGCCTTCGGCTATAAATTTAGTAAATTTCTCACCCCTCTCACAAGTTGGCTTAGTTGCCCTTGACTTCCACCTAACATACGCTTCTCAGCGAACTTCAATGATGTTGGTACTTCCTGCGAAATGATTGATGGCCGCCATACCACATGCTAAGTGCCAACATTCAAAATGTGGCAAATTAAATAAAATTTTTTTATATTCAAATATGAAATGCCCGATTGAAAATTGCTTAATTCTGGGATTTGCAACAGCGACAATTATGAAGTTTCGTCAGACATTTTTATTTACTTGAAGCATTTTTAAATGCCACTACCCTAATGCACATATACTATATTCGAATATAACAATACCGATATTTCTATGCAACCAGTTCTGTAACTGAATTTCGGACTTACTGTCGATAGGATGAATTAACACCGAACTATTATATTCCAGTTTTCACAAAATTGAGTTACGTCTACTTAGCTTTACCAGATTTCAGTTACTACATATATTTTCTTAAAAATATTCTATTAAGTATTTAACGATTTAGAACGAAATTTAGTTTTTCCAATTAATTTTATAGTTTAACTAAGAAATTATATTCAGCAAATTAAATAAAAAATTTTAATAATACTTTTATAATTATTTCAATTTTATAAAGGTGTTATTCAAATTTCAATCAGATATGAAATACAACTCTATTTAAATTCTCCACACAGCATATCTTGCAATCGTAGATCCTTTCTATATAGTTTTCGATGACTTGTTGGCAAATAACGGTCAATGAATTGCCCATAAATTGATCAATGTGCGGTTTTAAAAAGTCGAGAGTTTAAAACCCACATCTCCTTCACATTCTTATATCTTCAATTTTACACCAAACAAAATTGATAACCATATGAAGCTAGCAATCGGAACTGTAGCATTCAAATACCACTGCCTCAACGCGACAATTTTGTTAACTGATCTATATACCAAGCGATAAATAAATCGCATTGCTGAAGAAAATTCGATGCCAAATAACATCATCTAGCTCTGTTATTAGAGAATCCGGTCTCTGCATGTTCTATACTTTTCATGATTCATACTGTAAAATAGCAAACCTTGAACTAAACATATAATTCTTTGAATAACAGTTCTCTTTTACACACATCTCTGAAATAGTGCTGTCAAATCGGGACCGCGAAATATAAAACTTATTTTTTGCTTACTTCCTGTTACAGTTTAAGCTTTCATATAAATATTTCACTTACTTATTTCCTTCATAAAATGGTCATTCTATTGCATATCAGACTTATATCTCACTATAATGAGAATAGGATTACCCAATATTCAATGCAACGTCCAATCACAGTATAAGCTATAAAACAATGTAAACTAAAAGGTGTTTACTGACAAGAAAGTCATGCAAAGAACTTCAGTAGTTCTCATAATATATATGATTTTCTCATTCTCATCTCAGCAATGTTTATTAAGGTTGCTTATTTATAACAAATTATCAAAATCAAGTAATCAAAATCCATTTAGTGTACCAAGTATACGGAATTATTAAATAAAACAAACAAAAATCATCAATCAGAATTTATTTTATTGCTGTTAAGTAAGCCCCTTCGAGTGCCATCAACTCTACTACAAGTTTACCCAATATTTTTATATATTTTTCGAAGGCTTTTATTTTGTAGTGCAGCCTTATACTTCTCTTATAGACAATATTATAGACAATAGAATCAAAACTCTTTTTTTAAACTAATAATTTTATGGAAACAACAAAACTTTAGTTGATCGTTGGCATAAATTATGATCGTTCAGTTACTATGTTATCTTGCACTAATACCATTCAATTTTTCTTGCACAGTGCGAGTATGGTATATAAAACTGTCAGATATTCAATAGAAGGTATCATTTTTAATAGATTTAGAGTTTAAATAGAACTAAGAACAAATCTGTAAATAATTAAACTTATTGAAATTTTTTTAAAGCACAGTTTTAATCATAATTCATAATTAACTCTATTTATCTCTATTAAGTTATCTTTAATAACCCATAATTTAGAAGGATCATAATTAAATCTATTTATCTTTATTAAGTTATCTTCCATGATTCAAAATTTAAAACCCCAAAATCTCATCTTTTAAAATTATACACCAAAAGAGCATTATCTCTAACAAGCAAATTCTTATGTTATATTTCATAGCATAGAAAATTTAGATTTTCGACCTATTCGCAGTAAGCAATAAAAATGTTTTCATTATAATCTATGCTGGTAACTAGTAAATTCTGTGAAGTTCGATATAAAGAATATAATATAAAATAAATAGAGAAAAACTGAAATATCTTCGGTTACAAACACAATTTTGTTTATATGTTCAGTCAAGCTATAATATAACTCCATGACAGGAGTTTTTAAGAAATGTCCTAACCACTCATTATCGGTAATGCTACAAAGAATAAGTTAATTTCAAAGTTGTAAAAGGATAAGTGTAATTGTAGTTATTAAAACGAATACAACTTAAATATCAAACATCAAAACTATTCACAATTTTTAATGTAAATGTTTAACATATATATAAGTATTATCAATATAATCAAGGGATTCAGAAGATTATCTTGTAGATAATTGATTTCGATTTCAAATCTTTTAATTGTATAAATATTCGAAGTCTACTGTTAAATTAAAGGGTCTCAAAACTGGGTTATCAGTTTCAAATAAGTGGAAAAAGAGTATATTAGTCTAATCGAAGTGCTACTGTGATTGTCGGTTTCTTTTTTATTTTTTCACAAATATATTTCAATAGTAAAATATTTTTATAATGTAAATATGTATGAATTTTTTTTTATTTTATATATTTATTATTAATATGTTTTAACATTTAAAAGAAAATTGATTCTACCAGCTTATCCTGAAAGACAGCTGTAATTCTGTTTTTCTATAGGAACTAGTTCAACACATATTTAATTTAAATTAAATAAGGAAAAAAACACGGGTGTTTCATATATGGAGCAAAATTTACTCGCTGCATTTATTTTACTCGTCACTGTTATTATTATTAACGAGTATAATTATGTACCATTTAAATTATTAATTGATGGATATTTAAAGGTCTCTCAATAATATTATTCCCAGCTCAAAAATGTAGTAATTATATAGGATAATGATCAATATCGATTTACAGTGCCTTATAAATTATTTTTTTAAAACTTATTGCACACTTTTTATTATTATTTATAAACAATTATTAAAAACAAAAAGTAATTATAAAATAAATATGCAAAAAAAAAAGAAAAAAAGAAATATTTTGAAAAAATTATTCAAAAATCCTTTTTTCCTTTTTGTTCCATTACTCAATTTAATAGATTGTGAACGCACCCTTTAAAAATATGGTATTATTTATGGTACTTCGATTTTCGATATTGTTGTTGTGATATGCGAAATTGTACCATGGTTTACCATGTAAGATTATTAAAAACTATTTGAAAATTATTGTGATTTTATTATACGAAATAATTTGTCCTCATCTCAGAACGCAACTGAGATGAATTATTTCAAAATCACGTAATGAAATTCAGTGCAAACTGAAGATTTGCGGCTACTGCTGTCGCTGCCTTAAAAGTGCGTTTGAGCTCCGTTTCGAAAACACAGGCGATGACGAAGACGAACTGATTCGAGCGAAACGCTGTCCCTCGTTTTGGCCAACGCAACGAGCTTTGCTTTGCTTTGCTGCTTGTTCTATTCGTAGTTCGTGTTGTTCTATGTACGAAGAGTTCAGAACAAACAGCAGGCACAGCATACTTCACAGCCACGGCAGTAGCTGCAGTGGTGGTGGTGGTGTAAGATGCCAAATATTTTGCCATTATTTTTAGTTGCCGCGTGACTATTGAAGGTGTACCATTTCGGAGGTTTTATTTAATGTCTCAACGCCAAATAGCCAAATAAATTTATTTTTAATCGGCACAGAACAAAAAAAAAGTGATAATATTAATTACAATAATTAAGTAAAATTTCGCCAACTGCTTGGGTCGTTTGTAAATATTGGAAGATGAATTTTAATCAAAAACCGAATAAGTCGTTACATTTTTGAATTTTTTAAAATGCTTAAATAAAAATTATATATATATATATTCATAACAAAATATCTCAAACGTATTCCAAAACTATCAAAATGAGGTGAAGTGATGAAGTAATGTCAAATGTTATTAAAAAGTGGTTTAATGTGTTTCTGATAACTTGATTCAAAACGAAGCAACTGAATCATTTAAGTCTTTAATGTTAATTTAAACACAAACACAAATAATAAATATGATTAATTACACCAATAAATTGAAATAGAGTTTTTACAACTGTATTGTATGAATAATGTAAAAGTTTCGAATTTGAATAAATAATAACAAAGTGTTTAAAAATCGGACTAGCAACTGCCCTTAACTTTAGAAGTGAAGTGGGTTTCGAATCTCCTATTAAGAATATGAGACCATGACTCTAGCTTATGTGGATATGCCTACTGTTATTGACGTACAGGTAAAAAACTACTCAGATTAATTACACAGCACAGCACAAGATACACATATCAAAATCTAGCAAAGGAAAATGAATAAATTTAGCTAAAAATAATCAATATAATTAATTTTTAACAAACAAATAAAGCCGCTATACACCTAACAGCTAACAGCAAAGTACAATGGACTTCTTCTCGAAAACTGATTAATGTCTTTTGCATAATATTAATATTTCCAAAATTATATAATATTTATCAATATTTGAAATGAGCTAGCTATTTACACAATTTCCAATGTATCAACAATCAATAGGAATTATTATATAATTATTAGTAGTCATTAATTAATTAAGAAAACCTGAATCTTTAAAATATAAATAAACTGCCAAATTTTTAAAAAGGATCTTTTGATCTTTCAAAATATATATTTCCAAATGAAATTTATAAAGTTTTCTCTGTCAAGATCAATGCTGTTGATTTAGCGACGGGAAAAACGATATATCAATATATACAAGTATACAAGATATACAAGTCACAAATCAAAATACAAAAATATCTCGAAATACTTATAGACTTATAATATATTAAAAATATGTGTTAATAATATTACTGTCATTTATTTCCATTGCTGTGAAAGTACTTATCCGATAAGATTCTAATGCAAATGATAACCTAAAATAATTAAATGCTTATATAAATTGTGTTATATTATAAAATCGAAACATGGCTATTAATTATAGTTGATTGTTATTGAACATATAAAATTAATTACAGTTAATTTCCAATACAATATTTTAAATCAATACTGTTTGGTTTAAAATGATTAATTAATCTGAAAATTCCAGATAATTTAAAACAATACATTTGAATATGAATATGAATTCTTTTGGATTCCTCACAGTCAATCAAATAACAAGGATGTGTTCTATAATTGATCATTTAAACAATTACACAAATATTGTAAATTTCTTAAATTCTATAAATTTTGATGAAAAACTATTTGCTTTTAATTTATTAGTAACAAAATAAAACAACTTTCAATTAAACTATATTTTCATATATTCATTTGTATATGCAAATTAACAAAAATCGTACAGAAAAATAATTCGCTAACATGAGTGCCTTCATCCTCTCTGTTCTAAAACAGAATAAAGTCGAGATTATTTGATGTAAGATATCACTCGCACACCATAAGGTGGATATAACCCTGTTATCCTATTAGTTACTTCGTCGCCTTCATGGTTGTAAATTTCATTTATATATAAATTATATATAAATTATTAAATTATTTATAAATTTATATTCAAAGTATTTATAAAACTGGTGGATATCCACCATATAATACTAACTCACTACTTTTCTTTAATAGGAAAATTCTCTTCACATACGTATCTCCAAAGCTATCATATAATTTTTTTTTTATACTATTATATTATTATAATACTAAAAATGTTCTATGTTCCCTTTATTTATTTCGAGTCGGAGAACAGAAAATATCATTAAATAATTTGGCCTTTAACTCATCCAGGAAAAATATCAAATGTGCTCAAAATAAAAGAATTGTATATTAAAAATTATGTGTTTTAATGTGACAATTTAATAGATTAAATACAATCAAGAATGTGAATATTGTATGTAAACATTATTCAACTTTATTGTAAAGACCTATATTGCGATCCAATACCATTTGCTCTTAATTTTGGCTTAATACCTTGTATAAACCTTTTTCATTTCTACTTAAAATCATTCTAAACGATGAGTTCATTTTGTAATTAAATGATTTCGTTATAAAAAACAATTACTTCAAATAAATGAATTTAAAATTAAACGTTTAGGCTCCATGCATAGTGTTTTAGGTAGAATCAGTCACAGTTAGTGAAGAGACCAGAAATTCTTGTTAACGATATACTTTTGAAACATATCAATGACTAAGACAAGGATGCACAAAGTATCGAATGTGAAATTAGGAATTACATATTAGTAATTGCATATATACAACTATTCAAAGGATAATATATAGATAAGAATTTTTCTATAAAATGTCATATTTAGTGGATTCTAGTGAGACAATTCATTTGAACATAATTTTAACTGAAGTTTAAAGCGTTATTTTTACTTCATTTTCTCTATAAACTGAAACTTCTTATCAGAATTCCCAACTATAAAGCTTATCACAAACATAACTGAAATCTAAATCATAAATTTCATATGCAAAACGACAACAGAAAAAGAAATACCACTGTTAAACGATCTCAAAATATTTGTATATAAGTTAATATTGATAGAATACAAATAATTAAATTTTATTGCAAATATTTTATATCTACAAAATCATTAAATCCACTTTTCTTACAGATAAGAACTTGTCTTTAATGCCACTGCAGATATTTTATTCAAGAAAGGTTTATTTTAAGCCTAACTTAGTAAGGCTTATTGGCTATGATCGAATAGAACTAATTATAGCCTCATCAAGACGCTACAACTATCCATTTTCTACAAAGAGTTATTTTAAAGAAAGTGACCATTATTCAGACGTTCACTAACCAACCACCTTTTTAAATTATTCATAGAACATAAACTAAGGCTAAAACTAAGTATTAGAATTAACACAAAAGCAAATATTTATATTTTTTTTATAAATCCATTCATTATTATTATAAAAAACGGATTTTGTTTCGTGACCTTAAGATCTATTGTGTCCCCTACGTGAGCTTTGAGTGACTCAGTAAGTCGTATGTCTACAATAAATAAAAGTATTCTTCAAAACTTCGAATATATGTTATTTTATTTGTTTTCTTTGGTTTAAGCATTTGTGCAGAGCCGTTCCTCCATAACGCGGATGAGAATCTTCACATCCTCTTTGCAGAGTAATCAAATTTCATCGAACACTATTCCCAGTTTATTTCAAACTACGCTACTTTATTACTTTATTATTCCTGCCATAATTCTAAAATTACACTCAAAACAATTTGCAAGTTAAAAATTTTTTATTATTACTGCACTCCTACCACTGTTGTTATACTGAGTGGAATTGACTACGATCAATCCAATTTTATACTTATTCTTCTCCTATGTATCATTTCGTAATAATTCCAAAATAAAAAAAACATATTTTTGAAAAATTTCAATTTCTGTGAAGTCCAAAGTATTTAAACAGGACCTTTTAAAAATACCATATGTATTTGTAGTAAGGTCATCTATTCGCAATTATATGTAATCCGTAAGATAAATCCTTAACTGGTGCAATATCAAAAATTTATAATATTTACATGTATAAAAGTGGACTTGTTCCATATGAAGTGACAAAGTGTTTGTGTTATCGATACAAATGTGCATCGTAAAGCTATTATCGAAACGATACCAATTATCAACCGAGTTAATGATGATGATTATTCATCCAGTTGAAGAGTTCATGAATAAGACTAATTAAACCTAAAAACGGCTGTGAAGATTCATTGCTCAACCTAAATTCGTCTAAATTGCTAATTTATTCATTAAACATCAGTTGAAACTAGATGTATGGTTTAGTAGGTGTAGGTTTAGGTGAATGGTTTGTTATGCACAATTTAACTGAGGATCAATCAATATGAACTTATAACAAATTTTTTGGTTAAAAACTATATATCAACTGTTTTCCCTGCCGCTTATGATAAGTATTTTAGGGACGTACAAGCCATACAAACAACTAATTCCGTCATACTCAAAACGTGTATCAGTAAAGAATCTATCTTACCAACATATATAATAGCCTCACCTTAAACCTCTGTTTTTTAATTCTTTTTACTTTGAAATGCCCCTGTACTGTCACGAGTACTACATAAATACTGTTTCTGCTTAATATATTTACATTTTCTTAGAGAAATAGTATATGAATATTGGAAGTTTTGTCAAAAATACTTCAAAAATATAAAAATACTTTCGGTTACCTTTCCCAACGATAAAATCCTTAATTAATACTTATAAAATCTGGACCTATAATTTGTTTTATACTACTTTGATGAGTTCCAAGCTATATCATTAACATATGGAACGTGTAATAAATACACTCGTTCCGAATAGTACGAATCAGAGTACTTTAATTAATTATAAAAACTCGTGGGTTCACTCTTAAGTAACACGGTTTTTGATATATTCTAATCTAGGATTTAAATTATAAACATGCATTGAAATTATTCCGTTAGTCTCTCTTAGAGAAATATAATAAAATAAAAATTGTTGAATCCTTTATAATGTTCAACAAGATTTTGCTATATAATTTTTGAAATGGTATATGCAATATATACACTTGATTTTTCCTAAAATAATTATGTATTTTTAATTAATCTTAAATGAAACTTTGCTACACCAAATTATTAAGAATTCTTAATCCGTAGTTTGATGAGACATATTCTTACATTTTTATTATTTTATGAATAAATTTTAGGCTACCGGACTATTATAAAACAATCAAGGTATACCTACATCAATAATTAATTTTTTATATTTTTAATTTGTATATTCTATATATACCACAATGACTTCTGGTAGTCAAAATTATTTTATAACATCCATTTGAATTTATATACTGTAAGACAAAAACAATTTTAATTAATGTTTAACGCGACTATCATTTTTTTAAAAAAATCTTCGCTCTTATAAAGAAATTTGGGGTTTCAAGCAAAAATTTATTTCTATTATCATTGAATCATGTTAAGCCCACTATAAATTTCTATCTATTACAAGCTATTCTATTCTATCTTAAACAACCATTAATAAAAATTATTTTTCTATAATTGTATCAACTTAGGACTTTTGTTGTAGTGACTTATTGTTTTATAATAATGAGTGAAATATACATAAATAATTATAACAACAAATTGTAATTTTTTTAGGAACGCCTCACTAGTCACGGCAGCTTAGGTTTGTCGAGTAGTAGTCCAGCCTATTCAACACATACAGGAGGCCACACCGGTCGAGGTGGTCCGTCTGCGGGGCATGGAGGGCATGGCGGCACACATGGTAGTGCAGCGACAATGCATCACCAGTCACTACAATCAGATTTTCAGCCTCCATACTTTCCACCACCATTTCATCATTCAACGCAAAGTCCACCACAGCAACAAGTAATTATAAATCCTTTCAAATATATACATATATATATACCACAACAAAAATAGAACGTTATTTCTTCATTTTCATATATCATTTGTAATAAATTTCTAATCACAGCGTTTTTAATATTGATCAGATACCTGCATATTTACAGAATCATGGAGCTTTAGAATATCTGGGAACCGATCCATATGGCCAACCACTGTCTTCATTACATCACGCGCCTTTGCATCACTACAATCAATTAGCTGGACTGAGATCTACTCAAGATCAACTCGGTATACATAGATCTCACAGAGAAGCAGAGCTGCAGGGTCACATGGTAAGTCAATCACAATATTTTTCTAATTTAACCATTCTGTTATTCAATTTGACAGTTCAATTTGAAACATGACGAAAGCACAAATAAATTCTGACACATACAGCAAACTTACGTATACAGTTCCCGTCCTTTGACGTACATAATTTTTTTGATACATACACCAAAGTTGGGAGTATTCCGAGACATTTTTGTCTAAATTCCGTAATGACTGTATTATAAGAGTATATGTATTGCAGAAAAAATTCTTGCCAACATTCTGCGAATATTCTTGGGATAATGTTTTCTTGTTCATCTTGTTTGAAAGGAAAAATTCTCATAACGTTGTCTTGGCATACTCGCACACACTCCTGCCGAGTTCATGTGCTCTACGAAAATAAGCAAATATGCTTAATAAGAGGGTATTTAAAATATTTTCCCCAACGCAAAAGATGATCCCTCGATTAAACAATGATTTTTTAATTGCCCTGTTATGAGTGCGGATGTGCTTTATTTGAAGGAAGAAACTTTGGGATTGGCTAGCAGAACTTTTCCTTTCAACCCTTAAATATTTAAGTTGTGAAAATATTTTTGTGTTATTTTCTTTAAGTCGTATTGGGAAAAACTTTTCGGCTTGCTTTTTTACGCTTCTTTTAAACATTTTTGCGAAAAATTTGGAAACAAAAATTTGGTTTCATGCGAAGTAAATTTCTCAAAAGTAAATTAAATTCCATTAAAGAAAATTATTATATCGTAATTTTTTCTATAAAAATATTATTTGCAAATGCTTGAGTATTATGTATATTGAATTGCGTCCAAATTTCGAAATATATTATAATATTATTATAATATTATAAAACACTTTCTCTTCAATTACACTTAAATTTTTTTTCGAAAATAAATTAAATGTAAAAATTTCATTTGATTAGATTCCATAACTTTTCTGCAATAAAACCCCTTCTATCATAAAACCTGAATCACTCTTTTATAACTACAAGCTTCAACTGAATATAGAAAGATGAATACTAGTTAAATTTTGTATATAATATATACAAACAGGTTATTTATTTGGCTATAAGTAGACCGATCTTAAATAAGCCCTTTGTTCACTTGAGTTATAGGAAACGTATTATTTGTCATATATTTAAATTAGTTTATAAATTTATTTTATGTAAGACTTATCCAAATAATTTCAAAAAGAGCAGAACAAAGGACCTAGCAGTCCAGTTCCTTAATCTTAGTTAACTTTAAAATTAATTTTAATTATTTACCAAACAAATAAATTTCAAAATTATCAAACGATTGTAGACACAACTCTCACATGGATTTCCGTATACTGACAGAAGAAGTGATTACGGTAGTGCAATATCAGGTGGAACTGCCCATGGTGGACGACTCACTCACGAGCATGACCCCTTAGCACTTCACCAAGCTTTACAAAATGCTGTTGATGATGGTCAAAATCCTGGTATGGATGACAACGTCGCATTTATGTCAGATCTACCATTGATAAAAAGTAAGTGTAAATATCACTGTAAAATAATTTTATAAGTAACATAAGAATAAATTAATTGCCGATTTATTACAAAATGAAAGAACAACATTCATTTGATTTAGTTGTAATCAGTATTGCACTTTTCAATAGCAAATTACCCCAATTTAGCGAAATTCGTACATTCGTTTTGGTCTCAAATTTAATAAATTTTCTTCGGAAATGAGTTTTTTGTAATTCTCTCTGCCTGCCGCTTAGGCATTGCACGATGTTTATGAGGTGGTGACAAAAACACACCTGGACAAAACAAGGAGTTACTTTCAAACAGTATCGTTGCATTGTGCTGCAGAATCCGACACCTCTAATTGGCAGGATTATGTAAAACGACCCTCTGCACCACCAGTAGAACTCTTGAACGTTTAGAGTGTTTTGTTTCGTTTCGTCAATGTTTCGTGTTCACTTATAACAAAAATAACGACAATAATAATAATAACAACAACAACATTATTAATATTAACAATAATTGCATTATGCGTTTGCTTTGTATTGTATTTTACCAGATACATCTTGAATTCCCATTCCTTTAAACTTCTTGTTTCTTGCTTGTATTAAAGGTATAAAAAGTGGAAAGGATGTCGGCAATATCAGCTCAGGCTCGCCGAGTGAAGTATTTTGTGCTGTTCCCGGCCGTTTGAGTCTTCTTTCAAGTACATCAAAATACAAAGTGACTATTGCCGAAGTCCAAAGAAGACTGTCACCTCCGGAGTGTTTGAATGCATCGCTTTTAGGTGGAGTTCTGCGAAGGTACGAACAAGTTTAAAATGATTTTACAATAAAGCACAATTTCTTAACCTTCAAACGTGAATTCTTAGAGCTAAAAGCAAAAATGGCGGAAGACTGCTTAGGGAAAAGCTTGAAAAAATTGGTTTGAACTTACCTGCTGGACGAAGAAAGGCTGCAAATGTAACACTACTAACGTCTTTGGTGGAGGGCGAAGCTACACACCTAGCGAAGGACTTTCATTTTGTTTGTGAAACTGAATTTCCCGCTCGACAGCTTGCCGAATATATTGTGAGGCATCAAACAGAACCGCAAGAATCCTATCGGAGGAAAGAACTATTGCTACACTCACAACAGGTACTTATAACGGGTCTAAAAATAATTTAATTTTAGACAATTTAATTTTTAATTATTATTCAAAAATAAATATTTTACATCAGAGTTTGATTTATTAATTATTCTTTTCACATTAAATTGAATTAAATTAAAATTAATTTTGAAAAAAATAGTTTGAAAACCCAAGTAATGTTGTTTTAACGTAACTAAAAATTTAATAGCTAATAAATTCGGAGTCGTATTTTGTCAATTCGAATTATAATGATCATCTTACGGCGTTACAGATCTGAAAAATTCTTACTCCATTGAACTAGGGTTTGAATATATCTCAGCACTTTATGTCTGTACTTTTATCTTTCACAAATCAGCTTCTACATCTGCAGTCTTACGCATTTTTGAACGACCGTTGAATCATGGGTCATGAGTCATAAGCGCCTGATTTTGTTTCATTTTCGCTCTTACATAGCATCCTAATTCGTCATTGACATGCTGATAAAAATTAACATCACAATATTGACTATAAATATGGAACTATTTATCTGAATATATAAAGTTATATATATAAGTCGTTGAAGTATTTAGATTTATGTTTTCATCAGAATGCCAAGATATGGAAACTTGTCCACAACATCAAATGGTCCCTCTGTTAATAAAGGTATCATATATTTTTTTTCTAGCTTTTACCTCCAATGCGAATAATTTTATACTTTATCTAATAACATTACTCGAGAAGTTACACCGATTATCCGCCACTATCGCTTTATAAATAAATTTTCTGATCTGACAACAATCTTGATTATATTTGCACAATGTTATCAGGTGTAATATTGTTGCACATAATACATATCTTCTTTCTTGATTCTGACCGTTATATTAAAAACTTGGGACTCTATTGTCTGTGCCATCAAGTTTACTTTTGTACATTTCAGAGTTGATATCGTTAGTTCGGTCGGTTTTTCGAAAAAGACCGTTAACCTTCGGTCAATTTATTATTTCGGTTGTAAAGACTTACTTGACATCAATAAACAATGCACAGAAGTCAAACCTCTGGTCATCATATTTTTCAATCTTTTGCTTTAGCACGAAGATTTCATCGAGAGTAGAGAAGCTGGCGAATGTTTTGTACCATAAGTTAAGGAAGTTAATTCCTCTACAATTTTCTAAAACATATTGAAACGTTGATACAATGATTGATTTCACCTAAACGTTGACAAAATTATTCCAGTTTTCCAATCCACTACTGTGGTTTCACCTATTAATATTCGTGTAATACAAAAGGATTTTTTCTTTAATTAGTTGTAGTATTCCCCTGATAATTTATTATTCATTTTCTTTCATTTTTTCTTTGGCATTTATTATGTTATTAAACAATAGGCATTCATTGTTAACAATTTCAGGGAAAACATATTTTGTGTTTTTGTTTAAATCCATTGTTTTAAAATCTAAATTAAAATTGCCATTAAAATTAATTGCTAAATAAGACTGGTTGCACAGTTCCATGAAATACTATTTCCGGTACTTTTTTAAAGAAGAAGTCACCGTTCCATAACCCCTCACTGCTTGGCTACATCCTAGAATATTACTTATATAAGTTAACACCCGCGTACCCCAAATCCGGCCCTGTGCTTAGTTTTATTAACGGAGCAATCAAGCTATATTGTTCGAACGCATGGTTGCTACCAAACGGAACATCCACTTGTTTATCTGAAAAAGTCCCGTTTGGTTTCGGTAGCTCCCAACTTCCCAAAAGTGCCGAAGAAGCAACATCAATACTTCTGATTAAATAAAAGAATATTTAACTTTTAATATTAAATTAAATAAAAGAATATTTAACTTTTAATATTAAATTAAATAAAAGAATATTTAACTTATATATAGTACTAATAATTGAAATAATAAATTAAATAATTTTATGTCTCTTAATTTTAGATAACAAAGGAACTTATGCAAGTTCTTAGCCAAGATAGAACTACGCAATATGGCACAAGATCACAGCATCTATTGGAACCGTCAATGCAACGTCATCTCACACATTTTTCGTTAATTACCCACGGATTTGGTTCTCCAGCTATCATGGCGGTATTGCATGCTTTTCAGGTAGTTTACCTTATGTGATTTTTCAGAGTATTATTTTAGTCCATAATCCAATTTTCAGACTTTTTTAAACGAATCTCTTAATTATTTGGACAAATTATACCCATCAAATGGCGGCGGAATGGTTACATCATCACTAGACAAAAATAAGCTCGACAATGACAAAAAATGATAAAAATAATGGCTCTTATACACTCAAGTAAAATATTGACGTAATAAATAGGCTTTTACAATTTAAAGTTAATTAGTTAAAATTATTGTACAATACAAATAAAACAAAATGTAAATTAAGAGAATTCTATCCTTTAATTATAATTACTGTAATATACATATATATATATATTAATATATACTTATTAATATATTATATTGAGGTATACAATTTTGTATATTTAAGCTTTTTAATAATTCTTGTTAGTAAATATGTTTAAATTATTTCCAGTGTTTCTACTTAATAGATTTGTTAGTAAGAATCTGTGAAGTAAATAATTCATTTGCAACTAGTACAATAAGTAGCAAAAATTAATTAATCCTTATATTCTCACATTAGATACAAATTCCACAAATAAATTGAGCCCATGGCACACACAACACAGACATATATTTACGAAATTATGAACGAAAGCATATATGTATATTTATTCCAAGAATATTTCACGTAAAGTAATACATTAAGTTCTTAGATATTGCTTAAAATTTAATTATAATTTTATGAATAAAGACACGTTTCTAAAACTAAGATTTGTGTTTACATTAAAAATATCTATATATTATACGTATAATGTATATGTATATAACTTTCAAGCTTCTTTTTAGGTATCTAATCACAACTACAACTAATACACCTCTCTTAAGGTGTAACTAACCTTGGAAGGCATTCCAACTTTAAAGTTCTTATCAAAATCGAAGAATCAATGTCTCAACCACTCATAAACATTAGTTAATAAGAATGAGGTATTCACAAGCCCTTACGAAAGCGCTACACCCGTTGCTGTCATCACAAAAGAAAGTTCTTTTCTAAATTATAGAAAATAGTATAGTTCATAGCAAAGACGCTCATATAATAAACGTAAGACTTTAATTCATACTGGGCTACAATATTTATCAATATGTAGATGCTGTATGGTCAGAAGTTGTGGCTCAGAACATTTGACGAAACGTTGGAAAAATATTGGTACCAGGAAGCGAGCTTAACAAACCGATTTCGACATTGGCAATTTAGTAAAAGAAATCTTCACATAGTAATTATAGTATATATGTAGTATGAAATTAAAGCATTTCCTTGAAAGACCTTTCAACGATATAAAAAAGCATGCAAACCATTAATTAAAAAAAAAATTATCTCTTTACTTAAAGCAGGTATATTAGAGAAGATTCATGAACCAAACATAAACTATAGGCATCAGTATTTAGTTATTGTTAAATGTATCTACAGCAGTCACGTATATGAAGGTTGGTTTAACCCATTTCGGACCACCGTGTGGTGCACTACACGACTAGCTTTAAATATTTTTAAAAAATATATAAAAGTAATTAATTCAACGTTTTTCATATTTATTATTGAGTTTGATATCTTAATAATATAAAAATATATATAAACTCATGGATGAACAGTTTTCATCCATGAGTTTACACTGCCAGACATAAAAAGTGTCCAAAAAGGGCTTTTTTTAATTAAATAAAAATTAAAACATATTGAAATAAAAACCAATTTATTTATTAAAACATGTGTTCACAAAAGGCGAAATATAATTTTCGTAATTTTTTTCGACGCCATAATAGCAGTTACTTACCACGGGATGCCAGCGAAAAAAGGCGTGTGACTAACCACACGTTGGGTCCCATAGTACTATAATGATGAAATAATGCAATATAAATTTTAGTCGTTAGGTAAAGACAAAGTGAGAGTAATCTCTCTACTAAATATTATACTCTTCTAATTTACTTAAACTTGTGCTATTTTACTATGGATAAGTTCTGTTGTCATTATTTTACTATAAATAAAATTATAATGTCGTCCCGAAGATATCTAACAAATCAGGAACTATTGCATATTATTGACATATGGACCGAACATGACACATCAGTGCTAAATGATATTCCACTACCTATTGAAATGGTGATATATTTTCCACCGGATATTGTTGCTGCTGAAGTCGACAATAAAGTGATGACCATGATGAAGTCAACAAACACTTCATACGACTTGAGCCCTTTGAATGAAGTGGGAGGTTAGTATTTTATTCTCCTTTTTTGAATTGCGTTCGTCTAATTGTGGAAGGGTATTTAGGTACTTTTGAGGTTGTATACGAATCAAATGAAGAAGATTATGGTGGTTTTGTGAAAATTCCAACATCGCATCCATTAACATTGGAACTTGAAAGATCTGTAAAAAAATATCATCTTTATAGTGATTTTAAGCCGAACTGGAAAAAGTATATATATTACCACAAATTATCAGAACATGTTTACCTTTTGAGTAATTTACTACATGTGATCCGTACGCACGCTCCCATAAAAACTCAAAATCGCCACCGCTGTACTGTTTGTACTCCGAAAGCCACAGTTTTTACATGTGAAAAATGCAATGTTCATAGTCATGTAGAAAATTGCCTTAAAATTTTCTATGAGAATAAACAATATTACATTGATCGTAAACAACGACGCATGTAAGCTTTTTTCTTTTTACATTGTACAAAACATATGTGATTATTCATAAATATTTTTTACTAATAAATACTTAAAAGGCATAAAACATTGACTTTTATACTTAAATATAGTTCATATACGTTACAATGGTACTGACTTGACCAGACCATAAAAGTAACTAAATACCATATTTGCGAACAAACCGGACAGAAAAAGATTTATACTATCAAAGGGTCCCAGCGTGTGGTTAACCATACTGCACTTTTCCGAAAACTAATTTTCGAAATAAAAATTTATTTTTGCACTATTTTTAGACTATTATTAACTAAAAATAATACCTTTTTGAAAATTTCACCATAAAATTCCAAGTTTGAAGTTTCCTGGTACTTAAGGGGTTATTGTCCTCAATCCCCAAAAAATATTTTGAACCATTCTACATTGTATTTAGTGGAGTTTTCTAGCTTAAATATATTAATATGAATATGAATATTTTTAAAAATGCTTTCTTTCTTTGTTAAGTATTTTGCTTTGTACTGACACTACAGAACTGGAACTTTATAGTTTAATATCCGTTTTACTTTAAAACAGGCACATAGATAGAAGAAAATATGTTTATAATTAGGCAGACAAATTTCAAACATGCGTTTTGCATGCATGCGCTAACCAATAAGCAAAGAATCACCCAAACTCATGCATCAGGTGTTTTGATCTTCAAATCTATGGCATTTTCGATGATGATGAAAAATATAATAAATAAAATTATGTATTGTTAAAAGTCTATATTATAAAAATCACAGAGCCAATGCGAGGGTCACTATTTATATTTTGAGTCTAATAATGAAAAAATACTTACTTGTCGTTGAAAAATGCTTTATTGTTTCGGGAAGTATTCTTCTTAATGATTAATACACTTTTGTATGCGTTCGAACCATTTGTCCAAGCATTTTTTCAAATGTTCTTCAGACACCTCCAAAATATGCTTTTTAAATGCGACAACAGCTTCTTCCGCCGATAAAAAAACGTTCTCTATCGACGTTCGGGAACAAGAATCATTGGGTGCAAAATCAAGACCGAAACCAGTACGGCGGATGCCCCATCAATTCGATTTTTTGAATGTTCACATATGCGACAACAGCTTCTTCCGCCGATAAAAAAACGTTCTCTATCGACGTTCGGGAACAAGAATCATTGGGTGCAAAATCAAGACCGAAACCAGTACGGCGGATGCCCCATCAATTCGATTTTTTGAATGTTCACATAGTTGGTTGTTAGATGAGATGTGAGAGCACTCGTGTTGTTTTGATGAAGAATGATCCGACGGCGCTTGTTTGTTTTCCGTCTTTCACTGAAGACTCCCGGTAAACAAATGGTTGTATACCATTCGGAATTGATTATTTTAATTTCGTGTGATGGTCGCCGTATAGTTGTCACATGACCAGTTTTCCGAAAAAATAAGCGACCACTTGTTACGAAGTGCTTTGAGCGCGAACAACTTTTGTTAGATTTAGTTCATTATGAACAGGAACGTAAATCCTGTTCATACGCTTATATCCATGATTTGTCGCCTGTTATAATCTTATACTCGTATACATCTTTTGAAGCACTGCCATTGTACTTCTTGAGCATTTGTGAGCACCAATTGACATGAGCGTCGTTTTGAAATTTCATCAAATGATGGGGAATGACATCCAACGAGAACAAACCTTTATCACTAATAAATGATCGTGCAATTTTATACACACTAATGGAACTATGCCTAGGGTTCCCTCAATCTCACAGTATGTCGCTTGACGATCTTGCATTATCAGGTTTTGCACAGTATTAATGTTTTCACAACGTTTTCACGTAATAATGGAACAACAACTGATTTTGGACAACCTCCAGGAATTTCGTTAGTGAGCGAACTGCGGCCGCGATTAAAATCATTGTATCAGCGTTTCATAGTGGCAAATGGGGTGACATTCATGATCAAATTAGCGACTAAGACAATTAGCAACTTTAAAAAATTTGTTTGATAACGTAAACTCTAGTTCGGAGGAGGACAATGAACTTAAAAAAGAATCTTTATTTAAAACTTTTGGTAAGTGTATATAGTAACACATGAAGCAGTATTTTAATGATACATAAATTAGTACTTTGTCCACAATTGAAGTTCTATACGAAAAGGTTTTCTCAAAACTATAAAATGTCAAAACTATATTAAGAAGTATTATTAAAGGAGACAACTCAGATTCACTGATATTGATGAGTGTAGAAAAGCAGATTATAGACTAAAACGACAGCAGAAGACCTTACATGAAACTATTTAATCTAAATCTCAGTATTTAATGATATTTAAATATCCTCATGTTTATATTGTGTAATATCCATTAACTTAATATCCATATCCATTAACATAACTTACCATTGATCTTGTTTATTTTTTTCCATTGAAAATGTTCGTTTAGGTTACATTTTATATAACTGAAACGCCTAATAATCGTATACTTTATAGTTGTAATAACCTTAACGTCAATATCAATTATGAAGTAGCGACACTCTCCTTTATCAGTGAAATACTACTGACTGTAGTTAGTGAAGGATGATTGAAGAATTTGATATTGCTACCTCCCGTATAGAAGGATTCCAAAAGTTACATAAGCTATGAAGGTGAACTATTATGATATATAGGTGAAATACTCCTGTATTTATTTAAGTTTATTGAACATCTTGGAAAAACTTTATTGATATTCCTTCTGAATTATAATGATTTTTGTTTATTTCTTTTTCTGTTTTGCTTGTTGTTTAGCTAAAAACTTTTTGCGCATTTTTGCGTATTTATTTGCCTTTTTATACCAGTTTTCATACTTATCCACAATCTATAAATATGTAAAATTAAAACATATGACTTAAAATTGGCAGTTATAATTAATAAGGAATACTTTTTGATCCAAGGGTAGTTGCGAATTTTCTCCACCAATAAAATGGTCTACAAATTCTTCAGGCTCTAAAGAAGCTTGACGTAACTCCAAACGTCTTTGGATATTAAGGGTCGTTTCCACGTTGTTTACAATTTCGCCAGAATTATAAGCCTGAAACGTTTTGGCTAAGGCTGAGTATACATAGTCATCTATCACATCTTGATCAGCTGTTTGGGAAACAAATTCTAACCAGAGAAGAAAACTGGAACCATAATCACTTTTCGGAATTAATATTATTTTTTGAAAGATTTTTTTAAATTTCGGTTTGGCAGTCCATGGGACATCACTTGTACCTAATAGCATTATTCTATCATCTTTTTTAATAGGTTTTAAAATTTTTTTTGCTATTGACTTTTGAAGCATTCTGGGATTAATTCCTTTTTGATCTTCGGGAATCTTTTTCCAAAACACTCTATGAGCATCTTCAATAAAAAGAATTGTTGGTTGAAATGCTCGGGCAACTTTCATAAGAACGTGCAAAAAGTATGGTAAATCTTCAGCGAATTGAAATATTTTCTCTGGGCTAATATTAATAAATAACGCATCTAAAAAAATATCAAGAATATATTTGATCCTGTCATCAAGAAAATAAAAATGCATGCTTCCTTACACAAGAAGATGTAGTTAACATTTTAAGATATACTTTTGAATTAAGTGGACGGTATAAACAATATACCATTAAAACGTATTGTACATGTACAAAACACATTAAAAAATATCAAAAGTTTGTGTACATATGATTTAAATGTGCAGACAAAATCGGAGTACACTATTTGTGCACATGCACACTACAAATGCATATCACATAATCGTAGTGTGCATTCCTTTCGTACATTTCAGCCAACGAAATCTGCACTAAAACTCTACACTACGATCGGTTGGTCGTAAAGTTTTGTACTTTTAGAAGTACGTAACGATTGGGAAACGTTCTTGAACTTGTTTATAAATGTTTTTTATTTTAAGTAGAAATGTAAAACGTGAATATTGAAGGATATTCCTTAAACTTAATATTGCAATAAATATAAGAATAAATATAAGAATTGAGCAATCTTTTAATATTAACAAGCTCTTATTCAAGATGTGCTCAATCTCTCAAGATAGAAGTTCGTATTTTTTATCAAAGTAACTATCTTAAAAACATATCATTAAAATCATTACTACACCTCTTTTGTGTAAGACTAAAGTTCCAAATGATTGGAATATTGGAAAATGATTGGAAAATCAAATAGCTAACTGAAATCAAAATACTGAAAACCTACCAATTTCTGAAGCAATAATTTGACTAAGAAGTTTTTTTCCAGTACTTGGTGGTCCGACAATACACAGCGATTTAGGCTTATCCACTCCGAATTCACCCATACCAAGCATACATTCTTGTATTACCATTTTTATATCACCTCTTGCAGGTCCAAGAGTGCTATAAAATATATATTTAAGAAAATTAAATACAGAATGCAAAAGTTAATCCAATTATTTGTTCAAGATAAAATTAATAAATGTGATATTCTCACTATGCTTTTTTGGATTAGGCAATTTAATGCTTATTTATATTGGCCCTTAACTTACGTTAAGTTATTCTCATCTCTTAAATCGTCAGCAACAAAATTAAACTCCGATACAAAGTTGTCGAATGTCTTATGATCAAACTTTTCAATAAGTTTAGCCTCTTTCAATTCATCATAAAGAGATTCTAATGTTCGATCTCCTGTCATATCATGCACTGCCTTTTTCTTCTTTCCTTTTCCCTTTTTCTTTTTCGGTTTTTTTGCTTTAGTCGGTCTATATTTCTTCTTGAGATCTGCTGCTAAAGCTTTTCTTAGTAACTCATATTCAATCCTGAAATAAGTATTTGATTTTATTTCGTTTTATTTCACAATGAAATGAATTTACCTCATGTATTCATCCACTAAAAGTCTTAAGTCCTTATGTATTTGACACAACTCTTTATCTGTTACCCATTCTTTAATCGCTTCATGGTGCTTATTTAAATATTCATCAATAAATTTCCAATCAGTAGAGTACTTTTCCATTATCTCTTCCATTTTTACTAAAAGATTGAAAAATATTCCATTATTCTATTGCTCAAAATAAACACATTTTATTTGAATAAATTTTAATTAACTACAGAAAAATTATGTAGTTTATAAATAGTTTTGAAAGTTTACAACTTTGCAAAAATAGAGAACAATATTCCAAATTACTGCTGATTAATCCGATTTGATTACTGTTCGACTATAAATTAGTTTGATTAAAGGACATAATACTGTCGGATTAAATAACTTTAAACATACTTTATTTGAAGAATTAATAACATAAATAATCTAATAAATTAGATTATTTTCAATCGAAAAAATAAATATCTCCAGTTTTTAGTTTTACCTGTATACTTATTGCTTGAAATTTCATAACCAATATCAACTATTCCTGCCTCTTTCATCTTCTTTCGCGCTTGTTTTTCTTTCGCTAACTTTTGTTTCTCCTTTTGTCTTTCCTGTTTTGCTTTTTCCTTTTGTTTTGCTTTTTCTTGAGCTGCATTTTTTTTATTTTTCTTCTCCGAAAATTCTATGGGTTCCATGGTTTCGTTAATTACAACTAGAACAGTACCACCCTTTAAAGCATCGGGATATGGATGAAATTCTCCGACCTTGTCATAACTAAAATTCAACACATGTACATAAATATTTATTACGTACAAACGTTCTTGCGTTAATTTATTATAAAGCTCAACTTTAACTTTGAAATTTTCTACTTACAATTCCCGAAACCAGGCACGAATGTGATCGGATATATCTTCCATTATCCACGGACTTCGCTCTTGTAATAATCTGGTATTTTCACTTTCTATAAGATTTTGGAAATCTTCATCTAGTTTTTTCTTAAGCATTTCTTTTTTATAAGTATCCATAATTGATTCTGCTCGTTCATGGGGCTTTACTAGTTTTCTTTTCAATTTCATTCCATAGATTGTTTGTTTTATTTTAATTTTTTGCCTCACTACATTTAGAGTGCTGAACTCACGCCACAATGTTTGAATTTTTAATGCAGCTTCGTCCTTCAAACGCCGTAGTTCATTTTCATCGATTTCTAAAAAAACAATGCTAATATGTTTTTAAATGTTTAACAAAATGAGTTATACCAATTTCATCCTCAGCATCTACTCCTGACTCGGTTAAGTATTTACATTCTTCTGTAGGCTTTATAAAATTGGCATTGAAAATGGTACGTTTAACGGGTATACTCATTGGGCCTTCATTATGTGAAAACGTGTATTTAACTTTATTTGGTTGCCTCACAATAAGGTATTTTTTCTTGTCGTATTTAATTGCTGCTTTATATAATCGAGCACGTCTAGCTCTCTCATGCGCTTGTATAATAATTATTGCTTCGCCAATTTTAGCTAAAATCTTACTTTGTTCGTTTAGCTTAGCTTCCTCATCCATAAATATTTTATGTTCATACAGAATATCTTGCAATTCTGGAGGTCTCCTATATAAAAACTGTGGCGAACGCCAAATTACCAAATCGTGTGGAGTTAACTTACGGGCAATAAGAGCTTTATCCATGTAAACATATTCAGAAAGCTCTAATCTTTTTAATTCTTCTTTTAACTCTATAAGTCTCCTCAATGCTGTGTCTACTAATCCGTTTATAACTTGACGCTTTTGGACTTGAAAGGTGTTGCTGTATAAATATCCCAATTTATTGACCACTTCCGTATACAAAACGTAAAGTTGAGAAAATATTTTATACGTTAGCACGGGGTCTTGAATTGGTTTCATTTTCTTAAGAACATTTTGCCGTTTAATTAAATTTTGAATATCTTTTCTGGTTGCGACCCAAAATTTATGATTAAAAGTGAACGACATTTTGAATATTTTGTTTTAAAAAATTTTCCCAAAAATATATGCCAAAAGATCGCGATTATGTTTTTTCAATAAAACAATATATAATAAACTAAATTAAAAATAAAACGTATTTTCTATTTAAATAAATTCATTTGAATCTACTTTTTCATTTTTTGATTTTTAAATTTACTAATAGTACAAAATTCGTTATCGAATATTACAAAAAATATTTTATTGTTTGACATATTTCTTACACTTATAAATTATAATTTTATGAAAATTTCTTATTACACAAAACTATGGTATACGGAAAGGCACAACAATAGCTTCTTTGTGATCTATTTTGACATCCATCAGCGCGGCTTGGGCCTTATTAACTGCGTATTTTATCTAAAGTTCAAAAATTTTATTTAAATTAACATAGTTTAGAAATTTTTTGAAAGTACCTGCAATAAATCATCCATTTTGGCCGTTTTCTTTAAAAAGTATTCAGGATTGGAAACATCTTTTAATAGACCTATGTGGAAGGAATATATGTAGAATTTCTTATGCACTAATAAACTGTAAATACATTCATATAAGTAATATAAATACAAACTTATTTTAATTTAAATAACATTTTAAAAATCGGTAATATTTTTAATACTGTACAAATTAAGGAAACGGATTTTAACATCAATCTGTAAAGGACCACACCTTCAGTATAAAATAGCAAAAGAAAAGATTTTTTTTGTTTTTAAAACAAAATATTGGATGACTCATAATTATAATTCAAAAGTTCAAATTATGAATGCATTTGTGTAGAAAGAGTATACACCATAACTAACCAGTTTGCACTTTTTCCGGATGTTGTATATTACTCCACTGTTGCTGCAGACGTTGCGAATATAATTTTATCCTATCGCTATATTCTTGATGTTCTAAATTATGGGAATCCATTGCACCAACATCTATCATATTGCTATAACAAAGTAAAATTATTGTGTAGTGATAAAATATCCAGTGAGTATTTTAGCTTACTTACATGGCCGTATTTTGCACTAAAATACGGCAAAGGGCATTTTGGTCATCTTTTTTTGGAAGTGATTGAGAGTACTCATTGCTTACAGTATGAGTGCTTGTGTGTCTCAATGCTGGACTGCTGTTTACAGGATCAGCTAAAAGATGAGTACGCTCGTTGGTTTCATACGCCTATATTACCATAAGTATGTAAAACAATTATAATAAAAACACAACAGAATATTACTTGATTATTCAAATCCTCCGAACATTGTAAACAATTACAAAGCGTAGAAAAACAGTTTATAATGGGTTGAAAATAATCCATTTATTATTAATTACGACTTCGCTTAAACAAGAAACAAATAAAAGATATAATATTGTTCTTCGCCTTTTAACTTAAACAACGTATGAATATCATATGTTTACGTATGCGTGATTCAATAACGTAATAACGTAATGATTCAAATTATTCTATGCGTATATATATATTGTGTACACATAAATCGAATTTTATTCATGTACGATGTTTACTAAACCAATTTTAAAAATATTATATTCTCACTTCATGATTAATAAATAATTGTAATAATTAAAATTAATTGTTTATTTTATAACTATTTTTTTAAATGTTTTTTTAGTGTCTTTATTTTTCTTTCTTCTTTTCTTAATGTATTCACATATCAAATTTGTTTTTGATGTGAAGTCGAATTTGATTTTATTACTATTAGGTCCACGAGTTACTCGTAATAATTTTGAGTAACACTCCAGACTTTACTCGTACATTTTATTTCAAGTAAAATTTCTGTTGATGCGTGAATCAGCTGTTTTTTCTTGAATTTAAATTTTTGTATTGGTTATTTGCGCGGCACTGATGTTCTTACCAGATTTTACACAAAACTATTCTATAAAAATCTGTATAAAGAGCGAGTTTGTACTTGTGTTTTACTACGAGCAGCTCGTGGAACAGACCTATTATAAGCTGCTAGAATGTAGTTATGCGTGGAGCATAAATGATATTCTGCATTTGCAGGACTAGCACATAGTCATACAGAAAAATGGAAATTATAAAATCGGTTCCTCTCATTACACCGATCTGAAACATATGTATGATTTTCCACGTATCATATATTTATGTCTCAGGATATTTATTTTATTAAGTTATTCAATTACATTACTCTCTGAAACTTTCAAAATCGCTCCCAGAATATAACATGTAAATAAACTGATAAAAGCTAATTTGTCAGTTCGTATTTAACAATTTAGCAAATTAGCAAGTTCTTCAACATTTTTATTTCATAAAATATTTAGCATAAAATTTTTTAATATTGAAAATGTTAGAAAACCCTACAATTTTGAATTAAAAATATTTTCCATATTGACCAATTAAGTAAAAATTATGTTGTATCACGTATTAAGAACTGTGCATTATAACTGCGGCTTAATTTTGAACATCTGTTTGGTAATAAGTCGCTTCTTACCGGATATTTATTGTTGTGGTGACTAACAATAAATTTATAATAATAAATTATGTTGTTAAAACTGTAAGCATCGAAAACTCATTAATTTACCTTAACGTACCCTCATTTACACTATTTTAACATTTCTAGCATTTATATATTTAATACTTTTCTCTTTCTGATACTGAGTCTGATATCATTCGGCTTTTGCCTACGAAAGTGGTTGCAAAGTCGCAAGTTAAAATTATCAAAAAACAAAATTGTCAATGTTGGAATCTTCCATCCATATTGCAATGCTGGCGGCGGCGGTGAACGGGTCTTATGGTGTGCCATAAGAGCGCTACAGGTAAAGTAAGCATTTATTTCACAATCATATCCTAATATTCAACATACATTGCAGGCAAAATATGACAACGTCAAAATAATAATCTACACTGGGGACATAGATAGTTCCCCTAACAACATTTTGGAAAATGTTCAAAACATATTTAATATAAGTCTAGATAAAGAAAACATAACATTTGTTTATCTCAAACGTAGACAATGGATAGAAGCAAATATGTATCCCTACTTTACGCTTCTTGGTCAAAGTATTGGATCTGTGCTTTTGGGACTAGAGGCGTTGTGCAAATTTCCTCCAGATATTTATATAGATACGATGGGATATGCTTTTACTTTACCTCTATTCCGGTATTTGGGTTCATGTAAAGTGGGTTGCTACGTACACTATCCTACTATAAGTACCGATATGTTACGCAGAGTGCAGCAAAGAGAATTTTTGCATAACAACCAAAACTATGTCGTTCGCAATCCGTTTTTAACATGGATGAAAATAACATACTACCGAATATTTGCGAAGGTTAGTTCAAACAACATTATTTTAAAATACATAATTCAAATATAAGTTAAGATTTATAGTGCAGTTGGTAAATGTTCTGAAACTATAATGGTAAATTCTTCTTGGACTGAAAATCATATCTTGGAATTGTGGGATGCCCCATTCAAAACACATCGTGTCTATCCGCCTTGTGAAGTAAATCATATTAAAAATTTACCTTACGCTGGTAATCCTGATGAAATCATTATCTTATCAGTTGGCCAGTTCCGTCCTGAAAAAGATCATCCTCTTCAATTACAAGCTATGTATGAGCTCAGGACACTATTGGCACGTAACGAAGCTTTGTGGAATAAAATAAAACTCATTATTGTAGGATCATGCAGAAATGAGGAAGATTACGACCGTTTAAAAAATATGCAAGATTTATCAAAACATTTATCCTTGGAAAATTCTGTTGAATTCAAAGTAAATGTTCCATATAATGAGTTATTGCAGTTATATAAGAGGGCGAAAATTGGTATTCATACTATGTGGAATGAGCACTTTGGAATTGGTATAGTCGAATGTATGGCTGCTGGCATTATAATGGTAGCTCACAGATCGGGAGGTCCCCTGTTGGATATCATAGAAACATCAGAAGGATGTCAAAATGGATACTTAGCTGCTGATGCAGTGGAATATGCTAACTGCATATTGAGCATTATATACAATTCAAAAGAAGAAAACGATGCGATTCAGAATGCAGCTATGTAAGTTATTTTTGTTACGCTCAGAACAATGAATTTATTGCCTTTAACTTTTTTAATTTATTTGCAGCTCATCCGTAGAAAGATTTTCGGAAAAAGAATTTGAAATAAATTTTCTTCGTGCAATAACCCCAATTTTTAACAAAATAACTTAAATATTCATAATCATATATATTCATAAAAATAAATAAAATTTGCTAATGAAAGCGTTTCAGGAATTTATTATTGTTGCAAATAGCTAAATTTTATTTTAAACTTTCTACAAAACACTAAATCTTAGATTTTTTGTTTTTAATATTATAAGAATGAAATATTTATTTAATTGTTATAAAAAGTATAACAATTCTCATACTACTTGCTTATACAAATGATATTCCAGGATTGAAATCCATTTTATTATCCCAGTACGCTTACGACACGTGCAATCTGTACTCTGATGTATGTTAAGAGAACTAATATTTTTTTTAAGTCTCTAAAGGTGTCATTGGTGATGTAGTAAACTACAAAACAAATGAGATTTTTATTTCTCGTAAGCATCATTAGAACCCAAAAGCTTTAACAGTTCAAAATGCCAGCAACAGAGAAAATACTTCAAAAGTATTGGGTTTCACAATAAATTTGTTGCAGATTGTCAGGTTCTTTTAGTATATATCAAATAAGGTGCACTCATTGGAAAGATTGCAGGTGTTTCAGTAATTCACAGTATTACTGAAACAAAGCCTGTTATCCCCAATCACTATAGTATATTCAATAGAGATTGAAACCAATATACATATTTGTTAAAATGCGATTGTCTTGTAGATAATTTTAAAACAAAAAAAAAACATAAAGAAATGATATCATATTTTCAGAAACATAATAATGGGATTCATACAGCTTCGTAAATTTCTCTTAAGAGATTTTCCTAAGGTGAATGAGTAACCCTCTAGAAAAAATTTCGCAAAAGTTTCTGAATGCAGTTAGTTTCATTTCTTTTATTAAAGGAATTGATGCTTAGTAATTTTGTGGAAAAAATAAAATCATTAATACAATATACTCCTTTATATTTTTAGACGCTGAAAAAGATGATGAATTCCTTAAAGATGTCAAATCTCAGGAATTACAGATGCTTGACGATTGAGTAACATCCATTCGCAATTTAGTACCAAAATTAACTCATTTCATCCCGAAAATTTATCAAACCTTGAAGAAAAAAATTTTTAAAAAAATGTTTCAATCATTTTCTTCTGCTCCTTTGATATGTCGTACTTAGCGGAAACTGTAAGTCTACCAATTTTGTAAAATTTACGAAGTTGCATGAATCCCTGTTTTTCACTGTGGTTTTTATTAAATTCAATTTCATCATATATCAATTAAATTATATATTAAATTATTAAATAGTCAAATTATAACTTTGTTAAATTTTAAAATGGAAAAAAAAATTATGATATTTTGCTACACTGAATAAATAACCGACGGTTTGATTAATATATTAGAAAGCGTAAGATTTCAAGCACAAATTCAAAACATTTAGGCACCTGTTAGTGTTAAGGCTCAGTTAGACGGTAGGTACCGTAAGAGATTAATTCGAAGCGAAATGCACAACCAATACATTTCGCTTTGAAATAATTTCTTACGTTACCTTCCGTCTAACTGAGCCTTTAAAATCAAATAAAATTAGATAATTAAGATTTAAAAGACTTTTCAATGTGTTCACACAAATCTAAGGCGTTTGTGGAATTAAATTATGGTATTTCACCTGTAATCAATAATCAATCAATGGAACGAAATCAGAGAAATTATTTAATAAATATTTTATTATTAAGCGAAATGAACAATATATAACAGGTTATTAAAAATTAAGGCGATACTAGTATAATATATAATATTGTTTGATTTAAGATATTATATGGAAATCATGTGTATTAAGAAAGTAATTTATAAATAAAACTGTCATATCTATTAATTTGTAATTCCAAAAGAATTGTCAGTTTGACAGACCACTTATACAAACCACTTGTGCTCAGTGAATTTCGTAGTTCATCATGGGTTTTATTTCTACTGTAATTTGTCTTTTGTCAATTATTTCTTTGGGAACAGTAAATAAACAAATTAAATTATAATCGAATCCATTTTTACATTAAAATTTTTCATTAGTGTTATCTTGAATACGATGGGTGGATAAATATCGAGCTTCGTCATGCACTTGATTCTGTTAATTCTGAAAGCTTTTCGTATCGTGGAAATGTAACTATACCTAGTTTAAATTCAGGATTGTCTAACATTTTGCAAGATGCTCTTACTGACAAAGAATATCAAAACCTAAAGGTAATTCAATTAACTTGATATAATATATATGAAACATCATATTTACAGGCCCTTGCTAAAAAAAATATGTTTTACCGTCTAAGTGCTACGGTCGTTTACGCAAACGGAGTAAAGCAAACTTATATGACCTCAACCAAAGCATGTAGTCTTTTAGCAGCGCAACTTAATGACATTCTCTGGGTTTCGATAGATGGGTCTGGATTTGTAACTGCAGTTTCCCAAACTGTGGGTTCTTCGGCCACCGATGATTGTTCTAATTTCGAACTGCCGATATCTGAACTAGAAGATTTTAATACCGACGTGTTAATCAAACATACAGAATTAGCACCAGTTCCTGATACTGCTAGTTTTATACAAAAAGTTGAACGCGAACGAGAAGCTCGTGAGAGAGGCGAAGTTCGTGACAATCGTGGCTTTTTTGCGAAATACGTAAGACATATTTGCATTTATAAACTAAATCCTAACTTTGTGCAATTTCAGTGGATGTATATTGTTCCAGTCCTACTATTAGTATTTATATCAGGAGCTACAAATCAAGACAACGCAAAATAATATTATTTATTTTATTTCAGTAATATTTAACAATAAACTTAAAAATTTATGTATGCTTATTTATTTCACTGTTCGGACTTTTGCAAGAGTTTCGCAACCATTTGGTCTTCTTTGGATTTTCGCCTGGCTTCCTTTTGTTTTTTCTTGTCCTCTTTCTCTTTTTGTTCCAACATTTCTTTAAATCTATCATCGCGGGGGTCCAACTTAAAACCAAAATGACGACGAACTTCTTCAATAAGTCGTTCCTTACGATCCTTCGCTGCTTGCATTTCAGCTTCTTTTTTAGCTATTTTTGCGTTTAACTCTTTTTTCCATTGATCAAGTTTCACTAATTTTTTAGCGATTTCGTCCTCCCGTTTCTGAATTTTTTCCGTTTTTGCCAGTTTCTCTTCATTCACTTTAGCTATCATCTGTTGGAGAGTATAAGGATGAGCAGCTTTTTCATATTTGTTTTTAGCGGCTAAATCTTCCTTTGTATTAAAACAAATCCGGGGATCAATACCACTTTGGGATCCATATTTTCCAAATATTTTGCGTTGGTATTTTTCTGATAAGTGAATCCATGATTGTGGTTCTTGATAGGGTATTTTTTCATTTAACATGTTCCTATGTTGTGCTAATAACCTCGATTTGTTAAATTTCTTCGGATTTACAGGAATTTCCACAATTTCTTCCATGAACGATGGAGGTTGTTCAGGTTCTTCATTTTCATCGTTTAGGCTCTTAGCTTTAGTAGCAAATGTATTTTTGTAACTCCCAAACACCATTCCACGAAATAGTACATTGTTTCTACAAGGAATCGCTGCAATCATTATTTCTCTTTTAAATACTTTTGTTAAGTAACCTCACTATTTTTTTAATATAATTTATCCACAATTTAGGTTCCACAAATGTCAAATGTTGATATACCAGCAGTAAATTAAACATCTTTCCTTGTGTACATAAGCATAAAGTTATAATTAATATGATTCTATTCTATTATTACAAATAGAATGTTTCTTTTCGAATTCATTAAAAAAATTTTTTTTTATACGTTTTGGAATAAACAAAACTAAATATTTTAGTCAATATGGGACAGTACGGATATATATTAATTGAGAAACAGTTAATATAATTTTTTTTTCGTTTGTTTCGAACATTTCCATTACAATAGCTGTGCTTCAGCAAACAATTGTAATTGAAAGTAATTGGCAACGCATCAATCATGTCAACCAAAGAATACCTTACAAGAACGGCAACTCCATTGTGAACTAAAATTTGTTTTTTCGCACAACAACAATTTGCCGTAGAGCTCTTGAAAGTGTTAGTGAAAAGTGCACTAACACCAGCTGAAATCCCTGAAATTTTTCACCTTTTCACCTTTTTCCGATGCTTCGAGTACTTTTGAGAACGAAATATTTCAAAAAGTTTACCATGAAGAGTGTAAGAAAGAGTGTGGTTTTGTTTTTTGGTTTTGATTTTTTGAGAGTAATATAAAATTTCGTTGCGCCAAATCATACAAAATTTACTGCGCAAATATTTAACAAAAAGTTGTTAAAATTTTGCAAACACTTTAATAGCAGTTACCAAAAAGTAGGTATAGCACAATTTTTATACCAAAAATTAAAAAATATACGTCCATATGTTTGCTGTCAAAACTGCAAAACAGACAGTATTTTAACTCTTTTTATAAGGGTACGCATGTATATCCTGTTAAAATTTTTTAATAGGGTTCTAAATACACCTGACTATAAGCAAAAGCTCTTGCGTGTAACGCATTCATAAGCTTAGTTTTCCACATGATATTCAGTTGACTTTTACATATAAATTAAGTTTTTACTTTAATAATTTTTTGCTTTTAGTTTATGTATATTTAAATTTGCAATTAATTTTTAAAAGTATTGTAATTATTATTCTGTTAATTTTGTATTTGTAAAAATCTGTAAAAAATTATAACCAATATATAATAGTGGATATGCCTCTTGGGGAACCGACATATAAACTCGGTAACGCACCTTTATGCATACCTCTTGGGTGGTGTGGAAAATGCATACCAAATCTTGAACTTTGGTCGAATAAACTACATAGCTAAATAAACTAAATGTAGAAATAGGAAAATACAAGGAATGTAAAAAATTTGTTATAGTTCTTTTTTTAAATTTTCACACAATAATGATGAAAGAAAATTAATTTTCATTTAATTTCTATGCATATTTCTAATAAAACAGTTTAACGAAAGTATTTTACTATTTATTTTAAAATATTAGTAAGTGTGCATTTTATGTTCACATTGAGATTAAAATATTTAAAACATAAACATAAGGCGCTACATGTTAATGATCATATCATGAACCCTAATAAATTTATGTTTTTAAGATCATTTAAATTCTGAAGAAAATATTCATATATTCTATACATAAACAACACAAAAAAAAATAAATATGTTTTTAATTTTTATATTATATAAATATTTATAATATTCATTAAACAGATGAACTAAAAATGTATAGCATATATCTCGTTTAAATCTTGCATTAATTCTGGTAAATAATCAAGTCTATTTCATTTCATAACAATAATAAATTATGTAAACAACTTGTACTTCTTTTAATTAAACTTAGCTAATATTTTTAAATACTTTAGTATTTATATATAAATATATTTTATAATCATAATATAAAATTAAAATTTTTCAATATTAAAATTTAAAAATTGTTAAATTTTATATAAAAATATATCTTCATAAGAAAAACTCTTAAATCCGACAATGAATGCGCATGCACCCACTCTTATCAATAGATTTTTCGCTACTGATCACACACTAATGTACGTAAATTAATAATAAGTATTATTCACCACATACATTTAGAGCGGATGCGCGCACATCCTCCCTTATCAACAGATTTATTGTTACTAATCAATTAGAAATGCATGCAAGGCAATAATACGTACCACACATTTAAAGGGAATGCGCGTACACCCTTCCTCATCAACATATTTTTTGGCACTAAATTTAAAAATTAAGTCTTCGCAGAGAAACACAATTTATCATGGATCACTTAAGTGCTGCCGTATAAAAAAGTGAATTGGTAGTAGCTTCAATCTTTGTTATTAATTTCACATCAAAACGGTATTTAATGCTATTATATCAAAATTGTTTTTGAAATAATGTTTTACACGCTCAAAAAATATATAAGAAAATATAACTCACTAAATAAGAAATATTCAAAACTGTTTGTTTTTATTTAATTAAAAAATTTGCTTCTACAAAAGTTTGTTGCCGAACGTAATAAATTAAAATACTATAAAATTCATATGAAAATAGCAACAAAAATTAATTTACTGAATATATATTACATTATTAAACAAACTAAACTGATTTAAATTAATTGATTCAAATTATTATATATTAATTTATAAATTTATTTATCATATATTACTTGTTACAATATATATTTTGTTTACGTAATGTAATATTATTAACCAAATAAGGAAGCATAAGTTTTTTATATTACTAAAAAGTTAACATATGATTAACAAGTAGCAGCAAATTATTATACTGCAACCCCAAAAAGAGAGCAATTTGATGTTATCGTGGTAAGATCACATGTATTTAATACGTGTGCCGAAATGTTATAAAAAATAAGTTTTCAAAAACAATTTCAAATGCACTCTCACGAAGTGGGCGGAGTTTCCGTTCTTGTAAAGATATTCTTTGATGTCAACTGTGTTTATTTACAAAATTTTGTTTTGATTTATATAAATAATTTTGGTGCTAAAAGAATAGCTTAAAAAATTTTAAATACAAAAAATAAGAAATCTAAAATATATTAAAAAATATGTAATCTGCTAAAATTTATAAATTATTAAATGTCAGTTTCGTTTATTATAAACTTTAAAAATTAACTTAAATTCTGTAGTAAATAAATGAAAATTTATTTAAAGATATTAATACAATCATCGAACGATAGCGAAACTGATTCTTTACCCCATTTTTAAAATCTTGTTCAAATGTATTAAGCTCAAGAGATGAAGTGCATCAGCATGGAAATATTAGTAATTTTATGGAATTTTCCCCATGAAGATTTTAGCAAAAATTTTAGATTTGTACCATGTATTACCAATTATTTGAAGCATATGTGTACATAGAAAATACAATTACTTTTTATTAATTATATTTTCTATTTCAATAGATTTGTTGACAAATTCCAATCAAGAAACACAAAATATTCGTTGTGGTCACAATCGGACGAGTGTAAAGAAGGAGATTTACATATAGGGAGAATTTAAGATATAGGGCAAATACAATTGCCTTATTGTCTATTGTCATTGTCTATGTTTCTGAGCCATATGTAACTACCGGTCTTATTATTGTCTTGTACATTCGTAGCTTACTTTCCTTGGATAGTACTTTTGATTTAATCAAGTCTGAATATTTATAAAAACATCTATTTGCTGCTTGTATTATATTTCTTATTGCGATTCTGCAATCATTATTGTTGCTAATCAACGCACTGAGGTAGGTAAAGTTACTAACAACCTCAAAATTGTATTCACCAATTGATATGCGTTGCATACCCATACTCTCGTTCCTTCTTGCTAGCTTGAGGTATTTATCAAAAGCTTCTACTTGGAAAATAATTGACTTATTTCAATAGGAAGCCATATTACAGTTTAATCTTGCAGGCACTTTGCGATGCAAATAGTCTTTTTATAGACGTGTCTGTTGGAGAGTCTAGTTCCTTACACGACAGTTGAGTTTTGCGTAGATCGCAACTGTATAGTACAGCATCACTTTCAAACAAATTCCCCAGATGTTCTTTTTTTTAGAAAATTGTGCATATCCTTGGATTTGCAAGTAATGCATTCGTAGGCAAGGATTGTCATAGAAGACACTTTTGGTCGTTGATTGTTGCATTTTATGGAACAATAAAAAACACCTTCAGTAACAAATTTATTTATGTGCGCATGGGCAAATTGCCTACATGGTAGGCACCTTGACGTGGTGTAGGGGCTTAGCTACAACTCGGACTATAAATATGAATATTCGCAATCACCTGGCATTTGTCAGACGACTGTGAATTTTTAACGTTTCTAGAACGAGGTGTACAACCAAGATCTACCTTTAGGTAGTTTTGTGTTGTCATGTAGTCTATGTTTTGTTGTTTTATGTAGTTGTGTTTGTTTTATTTTACGTAGTATTTGTAGTAGTAGTAATTTTATGTGTATTAGTAGTAACTTTATGTAGGCTGACTGACGTGGTCCGAATGGCTACTATAACATCTTAGCGTCTCGGGGAGTAGATGAGTCTTTGCATTTTGGTGCTACTCATTAAGTTCGTTAGTCAATCGATCGGCCTTTAATGGAAGTTTAGTTGTTTGTAGGATCGATGACCCCAAAGCAGTTAGGTCATGTCTCTGCTGGTTTTGGGGTCGCCAGCAACTAGGCGGGGTGAAGGAAAACACCCTGGGTTTGATTGAAGATATGAAACAATCTATAGTTTTTGTACCTAGGATGTATGGTGTATGGTGTAGTATGTGTGTATGTATGAATGAGACCCGAACAACCCCCCAATCTACGGTGGAACAGCTATGCCTGTAGGAACTTGGTCACGGGGCTAGTGATGACCTTAATAGCGAACTGCGGATACCAGGCGACCTCCGCTTTCAATTTGCCTTCTGTCGGTAAATGGGCTCTGCCGATGGCGACTTTATACTTCCCTAATACTCGTGGGATATCATATGGATACGTCTAATGAACAAACTAAAGGGGATGATGCTACCCTTATCGCATCAAACACTACTGCTGTCGGGCAGGGAATTAACAACGACCAGTCGACTGTTGTGTCACAGGTCAGTGAACCTTTTGCAGATGGTGCTGTTGGGCACATCTGCAAAAATATACACGCTGTGGAAAATGTTGTTTTTCCACAGTATACTGATGCTAGCAGCACAGAAACTGAAGGGTCTGATGCTGCCTCTATTGACATTGACGGAGTCAGTCTCTGTTCTCAACAGTCAGGTGCTACTGTTGTCAATGTTTGTATGAAAGGGATCAGTTTACATGACCAGAAGGGTTTTGTGAAACTGAACTCAATGCAGAAGAGGAGGTTAAAGGCTTACATGAGTCAGGGACACTCTAGGGATGTGGCCCTAGACATGGTTTCTAAACTTCCAACTCGTGCGCCAGCTAAAAGGGCTTTATCTGACGACATGGTCATGCCAGCTGGTAAGAAACCAAAACAAAACGCCTCGATTCAGGGATCGAGTAAACCCTCTTTCAGCCAAGTAGCCAGTCAGGCCAAGGGGATCAAATTAGGATTTGTTCCTTTTGATTTGGCTAAGTGCCCCCTAAACAGGGAACAGACTGCACAGCTACAGGAGGCTATAATTGAGACTGCCATAGAGTTGGCGTCTGACGAGGTTAAACCAGAATTTGAAGGTTGTTTCCCTCGTACGGGATGGCTCATGATGGTGTGCACAAATAACCAAACGGCTGAATGGGTCCGTAAAAATGCGGCAGCTATTGCAACAAAGGCTAAACTGGGCGCCAAAGTGGTTGAAGAGTCGGAGTTTCCAAAAACACATCTGGTGCGAGGATACTTCCCACACAGTTGCGATTTTGAAAATACCAAGGTTCTTGCCACAATTGAGGCCCAGAACAGGATTAAAGCAAGCACCTGGAAGGTATTACAGCGGACCGCAGAAGGTTCACTGCTCCACATCGTCTTTGCTGTCGACGATGCATCCTGGAACTCACTGGTCCAGAGTGGAGGTAGAATTGCATATCGCTTCAGCCATGTCAAGCTACTGCTTAAAACTAACAGTATGACAAAGGAGGGGCAGCCAGAACAACGGCCTGTGGAACAAAAGGTTCCAAATAAACTCCAGATCACAAGGACGGAGAAACAGAAAGTGGAGCACGTGGTCCCACAATCAACACTTACGTCTATTGTGAATCCAAATGAGGCCCCAACTACTAGTAGAGCCGCCATTCAAAAAAGGCTTTGGATGCGGCCACCTGTGGGTGGAGCATCAACAACTCCAAAAGAGCGCCAGAAGGAAAAAGGGCCACGAAGAGCTCGACTTCAAAAGGAAGTCGAACGCTCTCTCAATAAAACTCAACAAAAATGAGCACCATAGGGGTGTTACAGGCGAACCTGCACCACGCGAAAGGAGCATCGGCTACCTTGTGCAGGACCTTCGCCACAAAAGGACTGGCCATAGCGCTTATCCAGGAGCCATGGACAGTCGGTGGGCATATAAAAGGCCTTCAACATCAATCAAGTAAGTTGATATATAAACGTGACATAGAGTCGCCTAGAACTGCTATACTAGTAAACAAAAATGTTAACTGTATTCCAATTCCAGATTTCATCCAGAGGGACTTGGTGTCGGCCATTTTTGAGATCCCGACGGAGTGCGGAACACGAGAGATCGTGATCGCATCGGCCTACTTTCCAGGCGATGCAGATGAAGCACCACCTGAAGCAGTCACAAACTTGGTAAGTTATTGCAAATCCAATAATTTACAATTTATAATTGGTTGCGACGCAAACGCGCACCATACCTTATGGGGTAGTACTAACATAAATAGAAGAGGGCAAATGCTTTTAGAATACTTTAGTAGTAATAACGTCAGCATATTGAACAATGGTTCTGAACCCACTTTTATTAATGCCATTAGAAGAGAGGTTCTTGACCTTACTCTTTCTAGTCAATTTATCTCCAATTATGTTGTTAATTGGAGGGTCTCAAAGGAGGTTTCTTTATCTGACCACCAACATATTCTTTTTGAACTGCCGGGTCACTTTTTACATAAAAATTTGCCAGCTGCACGTAAGTGTATCAACTGGGAAATCTTTAGACTATCCTTAGCTAGTAAGGAGGACCAGTTACTGAATTCAATCAGTCATATTGATGAACTTGAATTAGCTGCAGATCAAATAAACTCTGTTATCTCTCAGGCGCATGAAGATGCATGTAAGGTTGAACCACGTACATCCAGACGGGATGTGCCATGGTGGAACAAAAGGCTCGAAGAAATGCGCAGGGAGGTTAGGAAGCTTTTTAATTTAGCAAAGCGATCAGGGGTGTGGGTAGACTATAAAACATCCTTGACTGCCTACAACAATGAGATTAGAAAATCTAAACGGAAATCATGGAAAACTTTCTGTGACAGTGTTGACAACACTCCGCAAATGGCTCGCCTTCATAAAGTGTTGAGAAAGTCTCTTTCAAATGACATTGGTCTATTGAAAAAGAATGATGGTCTCTACACAGCAAATGGCAGGGAAACTTTACAACATTTACTACATGTGCACTTTCCAGGATCGATCTTATGTGATGCATCCATAGATAGGCGCACGTTAAGTTATGAACAACCAGACAATCGTTTAATGTCGCTATCTGGTATCATTTTTGACATTGATAAAATCAGATGGGCAGTTAATTCTTTCAGTCCTTTCAAGTCACCAGGAAGTGATGGTATCTTCCCGGCACTTATACAAAACGGCATAGACGTTCTTATCAATCCTTTAAAGGTGATTTTTAGGGCTAGCCTATGCTGGAAACATATACCTGAAGCTTGGAGAGAAGTGAAAGTGGTATTTATACCAAAAAATGGTAATAGACCAAGTGATGACGCTAAATCGTATAGACCGATTAGTCTCTCATCCTTCCTCCTGAAAACTATGGAAAGACTCATAGATATCTATATTCGTACAGAACTGTCTAAAAGTCAACCTCTTCACAAAACTCAATTCGCTTATTCCAAAGGGAAATCTACCGAATTGGCCTTACATAGCTTGGTCAGTAGAATTGAAAAGGCCCACAAAAACAAAGAAATTGCGCTTTGTGCATTTCTGGATATTGAAGGAGCTTTCGACAATACGAGTTATGGCTCGATCTCGAATGCCTTAACTAATAGAAATGTTGATTTTAATGTTATTTCCTGGATTGAGGCGATGCTTCAAAGCAGAAAAATTACATCAACCTTAGGTAGAACGTCTGTAGCTGTTGAGGCCGCAAAAGGTTGCCCACAGGGTGGAGTACTGTCTCCTTTGCTCTGGTCAGTGGTTGTTGATGAACTTTTAATCTTGTTGGAGAATATTGGTTGTGACGCCATTGGGTATGCAGACGATCTAGTTATAATAGTATCTGGAAAGCATGGTAGCAGTCTATCAGAGATCTTGGTAGGGTACCTTCGACGCATTTTAGCGTGGTGCGAAAGTGAGGGTCTCTCCATAAATCCGGAGAAAACTGTTGTTGTGCCTTTCACACTCAAACGTAAACTAGACATAGGTCCCGTACGTTTAGGAAAAACTAATATTTCTCTTTCCAGTGAAACAAAGTACCTAGGTGTTGTCCTAGATGGTAAACTCACTTGGAGTTCACACTTAAATAAAGTATATAACAAAGCATTAACGGCTTTATGGACAATACGGTCCTGTATAGGTAAAACTTGGGGCCTAAACCAAAAGATTATATTTTGGATATATCAGGTAGTAGTACGTCCTATCATGACATATGGTTGCCTGGTTTGGTGGCAAAAGGTCACACAGGCTGGATCTATTGCTGTTTGCATGAAGCTCCAGAGATTAGCGTGTCTCTTAATGACTGGTGCTATGAGGACAAGTCCAACTGCAGCACTTGAGGCTATACTTGGATTGACACCTCTGCACATACACATTCAATCTACGGCTGCGCTTAGTGCGCTTCGACTAAAACTCCACATGAACAAGAGTTGTCTTGACTATGGTCATACAACAATATTAAAAATATTTGGAGCACATAAAATTCCTCAATGCGATGGAGACTATACAACAGAACTCCATCGTTTTGGCAAAAAATTTGAGGTACACCTACCATCACGTTCAACGTGGGAGAATGGAGGCCCACAGGTTGACCCAAAAAGTTTGGTTTGGTACACAGATGGATCAAAGATGGATGAAGGCACTGGCGCTGGTGTATTTGGACCCAACACCAGCATCTCGGAAGCAATGGGCACATGGCCGAGTGTCTTCCAAGCTGAAATCCACGCAATCAACTTATGCGTAAGATCCAATTTAATCAAAAAACCTTCTGGCTCGAAAATTGTTATTTACTCTGACAGCCAGGCTGCTCTTAAAGCTCTTTCTTCTTGGACTTTCAAATCAAAACAGGTCCTTGAGTGTTACGATCTTCTGCAATCACTTGCAGCTCGGAATAAGGTAAACCTTTACTGGGTTCCGGGCCACAGAGGAGTTTTGGGAAATGAAAAAGCTGATGAGCTTGCCAGAACTGCATCAGAAACTGCTTTTATAGGCCCTCAACCCTTTTGTGGAATAAACTGGGCTAGTACAAAACAGATTATCAAGGAAATGGAAAATCATATGCGGCTAGAGTACTGGGTAAACTTTCCAGGACTCAGACAAAGCAAAGCACTGATAACACCTTACTCCTACAAAAACATTCTTAAATTCTCAAAATGTAATTTAAGGATGATAACGGGTTTCATTACAGGTCATTATGGTCTGAAATATCACCTTCATAAACTACAATTATCTGCTAACTCGGAATGCAGATTATGCCTCGAAGATGAGGAAACAACCATGCACATTCTTTGTGACTGTCCAGCTTTAATAACGCACAGAAGAAACCTGTTTCATAAGGAATTTCTGTCACCAGAACAGATTAAGAACTCTTCTCTAGATTTAGTTCTAGACTTTATTCACAAAGCTTTAAGGGGCTTTGTTTAATCAATAGTGAAACTGGTACAATAGGTCTCTTCTGGCCGCAGTACCGGCTGTTGGGCAATTTTCACGAATACCTTTTATTATTATTATTATTATTATTATGGGCAAATTGCATAATATATGTTGTAGACAGATTGTTGCAAAAAATGCATGATGGCCTATATTGGCCATGCGTGCTATTGGCATCACTGTTGTAATCTGTCAAGTATTATGTTTTGACAAATAGCAAAAATTTTGTACAAAAATAAATAATTAACATAGATTGAAAATTAAAATGATTAAAAAATTAAAAGAAATGGAAAAAAAGTTGAAAATTTCAAATAAAACACTGAAATTTTTCTTTTTTCCAATTTATGAAATTTTTGAATTTTGTTTAAATTTTTATTTATATATGATTTTTGACATATAATTGCAATATTCGTTGGAGTTTTCAATGAAGGTTCACAATAGTTCATTTATTGCGTATGTAACACTTTTTTTTACTGGCCGATGTGTGCATACCTATAGTGGCCGATGTAGAGAAAATAGTGTTGTTGTTTTGCGTACATTTCGGCCAGTGTAGGCCAGCAACTTGTTGTTTTTTGCCGTACTTGCGAGCCACCGAAAAAGCCTATTGTTGTTTTAATTAAATATAAGAATTTATCTTAATTTTTATATATTCATTTCAAATTATTTTATTTTAATATATTATCAAGAAACAATTTTCAATAATAATAAAACATAAGAAATTAATAATAATACATAAAACAAAAAAATAAATAATAATAACATGTTAAATAAAATAAATAAATATTAAAGCAGTTTTATTTTTATATTTTTTACTGCACCGTATCATATGTTAAAATCGCATTGTCAACGACATTTTCATTAATATACGTTTCACTTTTATTTTGTACATACATTCCACATTGAACCAAAATGTGAACTAGATTAATTGTTGATTCACCCTGTTATTATTGTTTTGCATGTAAAATTAACCGGATCATGGTTTGCTGAACCGCAGCTATTGTTATCTTTATAAACTTTTTTAGACAACGCGAAAGAACCTTTTGCATTTTTTGACTACGCTTTTCAGGTATTCGAGATCATGCACATCTTCAATATTATGGTCGTTTAAAAGGATGGGCGATTGATTGCTTGCTTTCACTCTCATTGTTTTTATCATTAACGCGTTGATTTTTAGACCGACTTTAACTGACTGTTCGCATACGCTATTAACGAGAGTTTGCATATCAGTATATCTGCTTGCTAACAATACTATATCGTCTGCATATTCGAAATGACCAAGCTTTTGATTCAGCTTCTAGCCGATGCCAATTGGGCTTTCTTCCACTACTTCGAGAACAACGTCTAGGACTGTAATAAACAATAACGGTGAGAGGGGAAAGCCCTGTCGCACTCCACTATTGCAATTAAAGCTGTTGCTGAGTGCACCTTCATGTAAAACTCTGCTATTGGCCCCTTCGTAGCTCTTTTTGAAGATATTAATGATCCTGTTGGGAATACTTTTAGCGTTTAACGCTAGACTTATGTAACTTCTCTTAAGCGTATCGAACGTCTTTTCAAAATGAATAAATGTTAGATATAAAGCAGCATTCAGTTTTGAGGCCTGACGGAAACCTGCTTGAGTTTTTCGAATAACTGCGTTTAATGTTCCGGCGATTCTATCTATAATTATTTTGTTGAAAATCTGGAAAACTGCTGGTATTAAAGAAATTCCCTTCTAGTCATTCAAAATTATGTCAGAACTAAGACAGTACATGTCAATTCTTTGAAGTTGTCACTTATTATCGAAAGTACAGTCCCCGAGCAGCACAGCTACAAGCACCGGTTAGCATCCTACTAAAAGAATGCAAGAAGATAGATAAAACAGAAATAATTCGAACAGCAAAACTCAACACATCACTTGAAAACTATAAGGCAAATAACATATATCAACTAGTAAAAATCAGTAGCGTTCTTCTCCGCCAAGCTTAAATCGGCAAAAGGGAATTACAGCATCTATGACAGAGAACTTCTACCAGTATACGCATTTTCGTCAGCAGCTTTAAGGGCATCATTTCGTCATCCGCACTGATCACAAGCTGTTTCAGCAGAAAACAAACAAGATATCTCCTAGCTAATTATGTCATCTGAGCTGCATAGCAGAATTTACAACCAATATTGTACATTCGTCAGGTGAAGACAATATAGTAGCAGACTCTCACGTATTAACACAATAGCTATGCCAGAAGCATCTAGTCTTAATCGAACAAGCGAGTACCAAGAATATGGCGAAGAATTAAAATAATTGTTGTCCAGAAACACAAGATTGCAGCTGAAGAAATTGATTGTGAAAAAATACAATTAAGTCGGAAAAACAAAATTAGTTTCAAAATAATCCAGTTGAAAATTGAATTAACTTGAAGCGTTAAGCTTATACCATAATTAAATTAAATAATGAATTAATTTTTATTTATTAATAATGAGTGTTTTATTGTATTATATATAATTTTTTAATTATTACTTATTTCATTATCATTGCGTAGTGATATCAAAAGGTGTTAATATTTTTACACACTATATCTCAAAGGAACAATCAGGTGCACTTAATATGGATTCTGGGGCATGCTAGTATCCAAAGCAATGAAATGGCAAACGAACTTGCAAGAATAGGCACGGCTTTAATAATGATAGCCCCAGAACTCTTCTGTGGTCTTTGTAAAGAAACTCTATCCATTCTTTTGAACGCCGCTGAGGAAAAAGAAAGAAACCTCTATTGGGAAAGGTTGTCAAGACTATCACAATCTTATATGCTTTTAGGGACTTCCAACCTAAAATGCATCAAATATTGCATAGAATAATCAAAAAATAACCTATGAATCATCACGGGATTATTGACCGGTGACAGTAGATTGAGTAATCACCTAACAAAGCTAGGAAATCAATCCAACTCAGACTGCAGATACTGTAGAGAAGAGAGAGAAACTGCATACCATGTGGTTGGGGAGTGCTCGGCATTGATGCACAAGCGGAAGAAACACATAGGAAGGTATTTCATGGATCATAGTGATTGAAGACTAAGAAAGATAAGCTTTATATTATCTTTCATTAAAGGAAGAAACACTCTAATCCAGCAAAGGGGCACAATAGGTCTTTTAGGACGCAATGCACTACCCCCTTTCAAATAATCCCAATGGTACTATAATCAATAATTATACTCTAAAAGACTATAATCTATAGTTATTTACGCAACGTTTGTGGAAGATCAACATGTCCACTAATGCAAAATTTTGTTTTAAAGACTTACTTTCCGATGACAATACGCATAAGAAATATCTCAGAAGAAATATTGTAATTCATTTAAATATATCATAATATAAATTCAAAAATTTTAATTTAAATTCTGTATAATATATTATTATATTTAGGATAAATGCATGATATAAATATTTTTCTTCTAAAGTAGGTATATCTTAGTTATGAATGCACAAGACGATGAGGCTTCTGGACTATCCCATGTAGCAAATAAGATGCAATTTAAATTTCCGTGTCTACTTTTCTGAAGCCCAGAGTTACGTGACACTTTATGAGTAAATACCAACAATAAATTTTAAGAAAATTAAACATGTCTGGTTTTGAAATATCCATTGGATTTCTGTATCAGCAACATGTTAAAAAAAACCGTATATGACACTTGGAAGGTTGGAATTTGAACGCACATAATTTTGCACATGCGTAGTTCACTGGAATATTAAGGGGATAAATAAAATTTCACAAACTTACTTGGAAAATAAGTTTAAGAATTTCTGTAATAAGAAAATTTATTTGTGCTAAAAAAAACAAACTGCTTACGGAAGCAAAAGAACAATTAATTTGAATAATAAATCCTACGAAAAGTAAGTAACAAGTTATTAAAAAGTGAGAACTATAAATTAGTTAAAAAATGTATCCTAATATCATGTTTTATGTGTACTTTCGAATTATTCATGTTTATGCATTTCTGCCAAAAATCTCAACCGATAAAATTTTATTTAATCCAGGTGCTCTATCAACTATTCTTAGGATAGTTATTTAAATAACTTGATCGCATTTAAAAATATATGATTTGTGATACATACACAGTATATTCGTGCTTACATATTTTCGTTATCAGGCGACTATCAATTGTCCTAATATTAGAAGTCTCCAGTAATCACAAAATTTTTTCAATAAACATATTAAGAAGTTTTTTATTTAACAGTTAAACTTATAATATAATGTGCAAATAATGAAGTTACGGATATGTTTTGAATCTCCAAGAGGAGTGAGAATATTGCAATTATATGTGTTTCTGTTATACAGTTTCTGATGATTTCTTAAAGACTATACCATTTATGGGATGTGTTTTAAAATTTTAAAATAATCACTGAAGCAATGAGAGTGTTCAGAATAAGGACCAGTGTCCTTTGTAATTATAATTTTTAATGTAATTTTAAATTTTCTTTAATAAATTTTAATATAAAGTATTATATATATGAGACATATTAATGTTTACATGTTCCTACATGAGTTTAACAATTTTTTAAAAAAACAATAAAAGAAAATTTTGATTTATCTATAAAAAACAGTGATAGATAGATTACAAATATCTTGATACTTTCACACTATCAAGATATTGCAAGTACCGTAAAGTGTATCAAAGTAAATAAACGACGATTTGGCTTATCCTATATTACTATACATAATATAATATTACGTATTACGAAAAATAACTAATTAAACAATTAAAAACTATGACAATCTCCGTTTTTCTCGCTTTCTTTTAAAATATGCTCGTAGAGCAATTGATGATGTAGGGTAGGGCTGTCCAAACCAGATGCTATCGAGGGCTAATACAAATCCCTGTATAGAATGGGGGAACGCAAAAACAAATACATACGTTCATAGTTGTTTTGGACAAAAATAAAAACACGGTTATAATGTTAAATTTAGTTTTATGAATTTATTAATTTAAATTCATTTAGTTGGTATACGATAGAAATAAAATAATGTAATTTAACCAATACACCAAAACAAATATTAGAAGATATTAGAAAGACTTCTGAGGCAGCGAAAGAAGAAATTATTTAAAGAAATATTTTTATTTAAAGAAATATTCATTTGGCAAAAAACTCGATCTTATTAATTGCAGAATTTTATAAAATTTTTCTTACTATGTTTTAAACATTCCAGCCACTAGAAACATCATGAATCCAGGACTTAAATCAAATATCTTTTGACACTATATCGTCTTAGATCTTTACAGTCAACAGATTTAACAGATATGAATTCATAATGAAAGCGGTTTTAAAAATACCTATATGCTTATAATCCAAAGTTATAGAAATTAATGTTCTCAAATTAGTAAAGGAATTGTACAATTTATTACGGGCAATATATTAAAAGTACATATGTATATATTAAATTATGTATATTATATATATATATTATAAAGATGTTTTCGAACAGAAGTGAAACAACAACAAAAATTTATTTTTTTTAAATTATTAATTGAATTTTTGGCTGACCATACAGCTGTTTCCAGTATTGCCAAATACCCTTCATCAGTGGTCTTGGAAATAATTCTTATATTTAATTATTCGTAAATTATTATTTTTGAGACTGCAAGTACCAGGAATCGAACTCGGGTCCTGCCAAATATGAAGCTCAGAATCAGCGCACCTTAACCAACTGATCCAAAGCCGTACTTGACTTTTTATGTTCACATATTTTTGCTGGAGTTTTGTTACTTTTGCTATGAAAGTTTTTATTAACAATTTTACTTGCTGTGTTTATATTAGAACGACATCATAAACCAGCTGTAGAATAATTGAATTAATTAATTAATTATATTTTTTATTTTTAATTGTTAAATTTCGAAACTATTCTATTCGTAGAAGCATTATTTGTTGCATGATTTGTTCTTTCTTATGTATAGAACCTAATCTAGGAACGTAATGCTGAGAAAGTCATGCTAATGTTATTCCACTAGTCGCACGGGCGATAACCAATATTTATTGGCGAGAACCATATTTTTGTGAATAAGTTGTAATTTAACGTCAAATTTTCCAGATATATTATATAATTATATATATTATATATATTATTATTATATGTAATAAAATACATATTAAAAAATCTTGTAAGTAATTTTAAAAGCAAGTCATCAAGATTTATACCATATAGGTATAATATTGTGCCCTTAATCATTTCCAGATGCATAAACTTATACTGATTAGGAGCTAACAAATTATCATAAAAATTTAGTATTTTAGTGTAGAGGAAAAAAAAACAAATCTATTTTCAATAATATATAAAATACCGAAATAACGAAGGGCGCGATAATTCTAATTTTACATAAATATCAAATGAAATTGGGTCTCGCACCTACGCGAACACACTAAGTTTATATTGAACTTGCTTTTACATGTACTCGTGTTCTATTAAAATGGTTCTAAAAAAGTAATATTTGTAAAACTGATAGAACTCAGTTTGCATAAAATTTAAGGAGGAACTTTGATTAAAGTAAAGAGAAAAAAACAACAGACTTTCGTACTAAAATGCCATACTTCCACCTTCATAAATAAATATAATATGGAAACCAGGCTAGATGCACATTTTATAAACACAAATAAACATAAGGTCATTATATCGGCTACTGGATTACTCTGTAACCTTTCCAATAAACCATACAATATAAACTGGAACACTTTGAATAAAAAAAAACAAATAGCAACGTTAACCAATCTATAAAATTAACACAACTAACTCCAATTATTTAGCACAATGGGCCTATAGGCCTAAGTGGATCCCCCTAGGATCACAATGGGTGGTCCAATAATTACGCAAATCGTTTGGCTGTTTATTTTAAGTTTTTTCTCATGAGTATCTGCAAGTCTTATTCAATTACTATTATTATTATTCATAAATTACTATTTATTCATAAATGTTGTGACGAGTTTTCGAAATAATTAATTAAGTCAAATCATTTGCGAAATTAATGTTTGGTAGACATAGTAAACTAGTACGAACTAGTAGCACGTACAGCAGACCACTACCGACATTATCTTGTAATACAACTACTAATATCTTAAGATACAATTACTGGTAACCTTTTTAACTTTACTCACATTTCCGAATGTACTTTCCTTTTCAATGTCAGGCTCGAGAGTTATAAAATTGTCTTGAATTTATATAGCAAAAATGCAGAAGTGTGGAAAAAATAACATACTTAAACATTCACAAAGTGAAAAATGTACACTAATACCTCGATTCATGATATACCGATTGGCATCGACCCGATTTCCGTCGTCCCGATTTGCGTCGTCCCGATTTGCGTTGATTCGAATTGCGTCGCTAAAAAAATTAGTTTTGGCTTCGACTTGCGTCATTTTTTAATACATGAGTACAGAGGGGATTCCCATTTTATTTCTTGTAGGTCACATTTTTTAAAAGAGGATAGTGTTAAAAAGTGTCAGTTTACATTTGTGTGGTGTAGTGGAAAAGTAAATTTCTGCTTTATAAAGTATAAAAATGAGTCAAAAACGAAAACAAATTTCCTTGGAACAAAAGTTAAACATTTTGAATCGTTTCAAACTTGGAGGAAAACCTGCTGGCATTGAGAGAATTCTGGGCTTAGTTCCAACTACTGTAAGAACAATTTGTTGTCGTGATGCAGAAATGGAGTCCCATCTATCCATTTGGAGAGAAAATCAGAATCAAAGCAGAATGCCATTGAGTCAAATGTTAATTCAGAATAAGACTGATATTCAATGAATTAGAAGGTAATTTTCCATCAAGTGCTCAAAAATCAGAATATTTTTGTAAATTTAGTATGTTTCGAATTTTGTCGGTCCCAATTAACGACGCCAATCGAAGTATTAGTGTATTGGTTACATAACTAGTTAGAAAATATAATGGATACCGCCTTGAGACAGAAATACATTTAAAATTCTTTAAAATTTGTATGTTTTTAAAGAAATGGTTAATATAAGGCGAAGAAATGACAATGTACTTTCTTATTACAGTACAAATGGATTTCTTGATAATTAAAAAAGTTTTAATATCAGAAAAATTTATTTATAAAGTATATTAACTTTTCCAAATTTATTTTAAGTTTTCATATTTATTCGAAACATAAAATATTTATTTAGTATCAGAGGGTTAACAGAGGTTAACCCTCTTCCATATATCTAAAATACATCTGATTCCTCTATTAACGAACTTCTCACAACGAAACTGTCACTGGTTATTAGAAAAGTAGAAGATAAAATATATAAAAATAATATTATATACATAGTAACTATTCACATTTCACTTCACAGTAATCATATGCATAGTAAGTAATGAATATATTGTAATAAATTGTGTTCGAATGGGTACTACACTGCTACGTCAACTGGTAGTGTAGTACTAGAAAACCAATCTAGGTATATATGTTGCCAAATTGATTTTATTTTCTTACATTTGCTATATGTGTAGATTTCTGTTTTACTTTACTACTTAAAATTTCTCTTGTGAGAAGTGCATTATTATGTATTGTATAATATTCTATATATTCTCATACCTATATAATATTTTGATTAATTAGATTTTATGAATTATTAATACTATTACTGAACAATAAGAAAAAATTATTGTTAAGCTCAAAATATGTTTGATTCATTAAATACTTTTTTTACAGATGATTACGAATTTAATCCTAAATCCATATTGTACAAGGATAATGCTTTTATTTCTAGGCATAGCGTTTTTCATACCACAAATAGGTAAATAGATAAAAATCATATATGTACTACATTAGTTATAAAACATTTTGTTATAAACTAGTACTTAAAATTTTTGTATATCTTTGTTAATATAACATAATTTAATTTATTACTTTAACTTTACAAAATTCTGTCTTGTATAGCAACTCTACCTAATGGATCTTTTATGATGTCTGAAAATGATTCTCCCACAACTGCTCCTAAATTTTTATCTCGCGGCCACCTATATAAGGTCATTGTAGGTGAAACGATTGAGTTACCATGCAAAGTACAAAATCTGGGTTCATTTGTGCTTTTATGGAGGAAAGGATCTTCTGTATTAACCGCCGGTCATCTTAAAATAACTAGAGATGCAAGATTTAAAATAGTTGGTGACTATAATTTGCAAATCAATGGAGTAAAAACTCAAGATGCAGGAGATTATATATGCCAATTAGGAGATCAAGAAAATAGAGATCAAGTACATACAGTGGAAATTTTAGGTAGATTTAGTTTAAATTTTCTCGTAAATATTCTTATATTAAATAAATTGTTTAGTGCCACCAACTTTAAGGGCACTACCACACAATGGGCAAGTTACCGCTCGCAAAGGTAGTACAGTAACATTAGAATGTAAAGCATCGGGAAATCCAGTACCTACAATATATTGGTTTAAAAAAGATGTGTTCTCTGGCCCCACGCATTTATCTGATAGTTCCACTTTAATTTTGGAAAACGTTGATAGACATCATGCGGGTATATACCAATGTTCTGCAGATAATGGAGTCAAGGAACGAGTTTCAATGGATATACAATTAACAATTTTATGTAAGTACAAAATTCTTAAGAAGCTAAGATTGACCTTTAGATGAACAGTCATAAAATAATAAAGTTAGGTTAAAAAAAATTGTTTTAAAAGATCTAGCAATTAATCATGTATCAGCTTATGTTACAAAATGGATCTAAATTTAAACATATCCACTACATTTCAGAAGTAATATAAACCCAAATTTAGCGAAAAATACTCGTACTGACAAATGTACAAGTTTTCTATACGAAAGCATATTTATTTCCTGGTCAGCTTTAACAACCGCATAATAATAACGTTCGCTGAAGAGCAATAACTTATTGTTATTGTTAACGCGATTCTATAATATTTTTCACACCTCAATCCCTAATTTTATTCTTGTTAGGACTTAACATCGCAAAATAATCCAAATGTTTCCCCGAATAAAATACACTGCTTAAGGTTTATAGAATTTAACAAGGTGAGGCTGAAAATACTTCAGATCAAACACTATTCCACGATAAATGAGGAATTGTTTTCAATAACAATGCAATAATGTTTTGACTATTTCGCAAAGTTAAATGCTGACTAGAATTATCTAACTAAAAACCGAATAACTGTCAAAATGGTGACTTCAAAAATAAAGTTACGGGGCCATATGTAGGGTGATGTTTTGAGAAAAGTCAAAATAACGGTTTTTTTTTCAAATAACTCGAAAACGGTACACAGGAAAAAAACTCGTTGTGATTTTCGAGTTCTACGGAAAATTTCCCTATAGGAAATATAAGTCTCGTCTTTGGAAATTTTTGGCTGTAAACTAGTGTTATTTATTCTATTATTTTTTATGTATTTTTGGGATTTTAGGACTGATTCGATAACACAGCAGAAAGTTTTGGGACAAGAAAAGATAATTGGATGCCAGATCAGGACAATATAAATGATGATCCATGAAATTAAGTTGTTTGTAGATCACTCATTTTTGTGTTGGAAAATTATCCGTTTTTGACGTTGGTTTTTCTCAATTTTACAAACAATCTTGTTAAACAAAAGATGGTGTACCATTCAAAATTCATCATTCTGCATTGTTTTAATGGTACTATTAACACATAATCAGTTTATTTTAAAAAAGAATACACCATTTGCTTCAAAGTAATATGAGTGTAAATAAATTTTATTGACATGAATTCAACGTGACATAAATTTGAAATTTTAATTTATCACAATTTTAGATAGATTTTTTAAAGTACCGACTGCAGTTCTTGAGTTCTTGTTTGGTTGAGCTTTCGTCAAATTATGTGAGATCCAACGAGAAGAATATTTTATCACGGTTATATGATCATGTTATATTAGTATCTAAAGTTAACTTAAACCTAAAGTTGTTAGCATCTAAAATTGTTAGATGACTACATTACAATATCAGCTTTTGTACAGGAGTAATATTTTCTTGCAAAACAACTGATTTTGGATAAGAACATTATCAAGCGTAATGTATTAGCGTTTCGTAATGGCAAAAGATGGGTCTTTATCCTCAGACCCATCCTTCCTTAGAGTCCTTAACTTAATTAAAGCTTATAGAAAGTGTATTGACGTACTGAACTGATTAGCAACTTATATAAATTTAAATTTTATTAACATCTTTTTAAAAAAATTTAGTGCTCATAACATAATATTTTTTGGAAAATGATTCTGGATATTTTTAACATATCAACAATCAATTTTCGTTTGATCAAATCTTATTTATTTTTAAAGTGTTATTTATTTGTAATTTCTTATATTAAACTATATTTCACAGTATAATTAATTCCCTTATTTGCTAAAATAATAACTATTTTAATTACTGGTAACATTATTATATTATACGTATATTATAATATATCCATATTATATATGCATTTATGGGTTACATTATTTGTTATAAAAAAGGATCAAATCTTTTTCTATAAACATTCGAATGTACAATAATATAATTTATTTATATGCTTACTAACTTCTTAGCACCACCTGAAATAACAGTTGAAAAATCATGGGTACATGCAGCTGAAGGTTATGATGTAGAACTTGTTTGTGTAGTCCATGGAGACGTTAACTCTGAGGTAAAAAATTTTAAATTACGTGATATACATGTCTAACCTTTTTTCCATTCAGATGCTTTGGTATCAAAATTCATTTTTGTTAGATCCTACTGATAGACGGTCCATGTATCCAAGAGATGACAGATACAGTTTAGTAATAAGAAACTTTCAGCCATCTGATTTTGGAAATTATAGCTGTGTTGCTGACAATGCTTTGGGTAGGACCAAAAAGTATATTGAAGTATCAGGAAGACCAGGCCCAGCTGATTTTATATCACCTGCTCTTAGTGGTTATTTGGATCATTACAATCTAACATGGACTATCGAATCAATTCCACCTTTGGAAGAAATCAAACTACTATACAGACGACTTTTGGTAACTATTTGTTTATATGATAATTTTTCTTTAAATACATATCACATATTTCATTAAAGATGAATGAAACCTATCAGCATCCAGGAAAATGGCATGATTTTCATATTAAACCTACACCAATCCGTATTGATGCCACTCACTTTATAATGTCACACGTTATACGTAATTTGGAGCATAATGCAGTATACGAAGTGATTGTACAAGTCAAAAATAAATATGGCTGGAATGAAGTAAGTGTTAAATTATAATAGACAGAAATAAGAGCATCATTCCAATTTTAATGGATCTTAGTAGAGTCAGCTATTATGAGCAACTTCTTTTGCTGCACTACATGCCAATATAGTTTACTACTTAAGATATCAAGGTTCAAATTCGTATATATTGCATATTGATTGCGATAACACAAAGTGTTATCATTACATTATTGTGCAACATTAGTTACACAGATGATGGATGACATCTTTACAGCCCGATATATCGAAAACTATCTTAGTTTTACATATAGAGCTGTGGAAGAAGTTGCTCTAAAAAGACGTCTTTATTAAAATCCGTAGTCAAATAAGCGTTCCTTGAAACGAAGGAATGGAAATAGACTTATAAATAATATTTTTCTCTTACTCTCTAGATAAGCGATATCCACCAGTTTTATACGAGAAATCATGATTTACTTCTGGACTTAGACATGGAATATAAAATGGCAAATGGAGCAAATAGCATATTGACAGATTTATCATTACTTTTTACCATTTGTATTTTTTTAATTTAAATTTTTATGTTATTCTTTTTGAATTTGTAAAATGTGCCTTATACCTTAAATATTTATAACCTTCATTGTTTATTTAATTTTATTTTAAAACAGATTTTAGTGCGTTTTACCATATTTTTAATCTATAGAATTGAACCTTAGAGGGTTTTATTCATAAAATTCTTTTTAATGCCATGCATATTTAAATCGAAGTTCATTTTTATTGCAGAATTAATTTTCAATCTTATTTTGTACTAAAATGAAAATATTTTGTACTAAAATGAAAAACTTTTTGTGTTCATTTGTGAACCACCAAAGAAATGAAACCGCCATTTGCTTTAGAACACATCAAGAAGTTAGTGTAAATATTGTATTGTTAATAAGTAGTCCAATAAAATCTAATGGGTGGCTGGGTGGCGAGCAGTTTAAAGGCGCGGCTTAAAGAGATATTGTTTTACTAAAAAATAGGTGATTCATAATTCGAGTGTACGAGTATTTACCAAATAAGACTTTTAAAATAAGCGAATAAAAATATAAAAGAAAAATTAAACACGTTCTAAATGACAGTAGAGTAGCGAATTGATAGAGGAATAAAAGAAAAATTTAAAAGCTTTTACTTGTGTAACCGATGTTTTAAGTTTTCATAACTTAACTGTAGAGCAAAACTATACATATTGTTTGTTTGTCTATGTTAGATGCATTATAATAATTTAATTAGCAATTTTTATTTTTTTCTTCAATGTTGAAATATTTTAAATTAATTTATTTTATTGTACATACTTTATTTTTTGTTGAATTGAATTGAATTGAATTCAATTCAAGTTGATTTTAAAATGTATATTATTTTTACAATACTTAAGGTATAATCAGTATAAATGTCTACAAATTGATAATCAATGTATCTGCCGACTGATACAGAAATTGTATCCGTATTTATATGTATATATTATTTATATGTATGTATTATTTATATGTATGCATTATTTATTATATATTATGAATTTGTTATTAACATTATGTTAGAAATTCAGTCTTGTTAAGATATATTACTGCCCCGTGTGCACCTATTAAGATTTAATTTGTAAAATAGACAAGTAGAAAAATAAAATTAATATAAATAATAGTTTGGTAGTCACTACTATCAAAGTAATTATTTTATAAAAAGTAAAATAATAAATTATTATTAATTATGTGTGTAAAAATAAATATAAGAATTAGAACAGTATTGATAATTTATAATGGTATAATTTAATAAAGTAATAACCACATATAGATTAATAGTTAAAAGTAATTAGTGAAGTTATATAAATAAGTAATATTATTAATTATATTATAAGAAAACATAATAAGAGCTCTTAGCTAGTCTTAGTAGAAATCAACCCAAAACAAACTAAATGACAAAACTGTTTTTGGTTAATTTATAATAATTAAATTAATTGTTGAAAGAAACTAAATTTAGTAAAATTAATAATTAAACAATAAAACATTGGGTATTTTACTAACGACAATTCGAATAATTTTACCGAAGTAAAATAACTATAAACGAAATGTCAAATTCAAAGAGATTAATACTTAAACAAATGTATATATGTAATATTTTAAAAGTTTGTTTGCGCAATATTACATATTTAAAAAAGATTGCAATACGCACCACAAAACATAAATATCACGGCTTAATTAAATTGAACATTGCAAACAAGAAATTAAACAGTTCGGGGTAATAATTTTCGAATACCCTGAGCTAAACTAATATGAATATTATATAGTAGCTATATTTAATATATTCCCCACAAAAACTTTGTACATAGAACGTTTTTAAAAATTTAAGAGAATATTACACACAATTACAGTCAATAGAAATAAACGCAAATTCGCATTATCATGAATAAAAATAATAATAATAATAATAATAATAATAAATAATATACAATTATTTTCTTCCAAAACCAATTAATACAAATCATAAAAAATTTATAAATAAAATTTATTATTGCTAAGGTAAAATTAATATGTAACAAAAAAAAATATTACTTAGCTGCAGAGTCATTGTGTGAATAATAAAAAATTCCAAACTACCTAATTTCACACTAAAAAATAAAAATGTGTTTATTATTTTCTTCTATTATATCATGACAAAATTATTTTATACTGAATATTTAATATATATTCCCTTATAATAAATTAATTAGAATTAACAAAAATTTTCTTTAGTTTTCTGTTCACTATATTCAGACGACATTAATATATTCATATTTGCCATAAATATTCTGCAGTATCCTAAACTAGTAATAAATTTTATAAAAAATTAACGAATTAATATGTATTAAAAATAAGTAATATTACGAGTATACAATTTTAAATATTTTTAAACGAAAATACAATTTTAAAATTAATTTTAATAAATTAAATTACTTACAAGTACTAGTAAAATGAATTATAGACGTAAATTATTGTATTGTGTTAATATTAAGAAATTATATTATTATGTAAAAATGAAATAAATATCGTCATATCAAAATTTAAATTTTTTAATAAAATGCTTAAAAGCAAATTCCGTTATTATTTTGGAGATTGTCCAACTATTCTGTGTATACCTACATACAACTTTTCCTTTACATACAGTGTTGTGCATAACAAAAGCAACCAAAATTTGCCCATCAAATAAATAAGTTTTTTGTCGACTTTTTACTTTTCATTCCAAAACTTAAATACAGAGTTTTATTTGTTATTGTATAAGCTATTATAAAAAAACAACAAAATCTACAATTCTAAATAACGGGTTAAATAATTCACAAAAATAATGAGATATTGCGAAATGCGGCTGTGCAGAACAATAGCAACTTTATTTATTATATTAAATTTTTGTATTATTTTTGTAAATTTTGTATAAAGCCCTTTGCTTTTTATTACTTGGGCACTTCTACGGGTCATAGGTGATATTAAATTGTTAATAAAACTATTTGGAATTTTATATCATTCAACTTTCATGACCTCAAACATTTGGAAACTTTTCGACCCCCAAAGCGACGTTTGAGAATACCAAAATGTTCTCAATTGAATTAAAATCAGGTGTTTGGGCTGGCTAATCTAAAATTGGAATTCCATTTTTCAAAATCCATTCTCTTATCAGCTTTAAGGTGTGTTTTGGGTTGTTATCGTACTGATATACCCGTCGGAGTGACATTTCTCATCCGCCATGGGGTACCATATGGCTTTCTAAAATTTTTTTGTACACATGTTGGGCTATTATTTGATGAATTTTATGAAAAGATCTTAGTCTAAATCCTGAAAAGAACGCTCAAATTATTACTGACCCACGCCCATGCATCACAGTCGCTTGGCAGTTACGCAAATACAAACGTTTTTCTTTTTCGCGACGCACTGTGCACATCCCATCAGAATTAAAGATGTTAAATTTTGATTTATTGCTGAAAAAAATTATTTTCCATTTAGTAAGAGTCTAATTTAAGTGATTCCATGCGAAATTTGATCTAAATGAAGTATATTAATATTAATTAAAAAGAAAAACAAAAATCTACCTCTTTTGCTAATGCTTTTTAGTCAACATTGGTTTTTTGACTGGTCTGTAACTTTTGAAACCGGCTTCGAGAGTAAGCCTGCGTACAGTACTAGAGTCAACACCTTGTTTAAGCTCGGCTACGACCTTTTTCAACGACACGAATGGTTGTTTTTTTTGTAATTCTTATGATGTTTCGATCAATTCTACAAGTAATCTTAAGAGAGGCTTCACCCAAATAAACAGTTTTAACGGTATTTTGTCAAATTATATTTTTTTATAAGCTGCGAAACAATAAACTAATTAATTTTAAATATTTTGGGTATTTCATTTGAGCACTGCCATTTAAATATTTTTCAATTCTTGCTTCTTTAAACTTCAAAGTATACGTGTCACGAGCCATGATAAAAACGTACTTCCATTACCTGATTTAATATTGAACTATTCTGTGTTTATGTTCTAATTTGCTTAAAAACATAAATCACAACATAAAAATGCAAAAAATCAAAAAAATATCTTGCTAGAATGCACTTTGGTCATAGATCTATCATTGATCTTGTCTCAGTTGCTATTGTTTTGCACAGCCGCATTTCGCAATATTTTATTATTTGTGTGAATTAATTAACACGTTATGAAGAATTGTAGATTTTGTTGTTTTTTTATAATAGCTAATACAATAACAAATAAAACTGTGTATTTAGATTTTTGAATGAAAAGTAAAAAGTAGACAAAAAACTTATTTATTTGATGGGCAAATTTTGGTTGCTTTTGTTATGCACAACACTGTATATCAACTGTAAATATTAGAACGTGGAAGAAATCTAAGCTACTGGATAGATACTCACATCTCCTTAATATATCTAATATAGGAATGCTGCAACAAAGCAAAACAAATATTTTATTAAATATATTACATTTTTCTCTTTCCTATTTGGCATTACAGTCCAGTGTGAGCCACCCTAAGGCCAACGTTCACACTGTTCACTATATAAAAAAACTAAAAATGTCTAGCCTTAATTAAATGTAAAATTGTATTCATAAAATCACTATTCTGATAAAAAGTTTTTTGCCAACAGACTACAAGGCTTTAAGCAAAGAGAATTTATTTGATATTATGAGATTTGAATTATTTATAAACGTCTTTGAAAGACAGCTTCCGAATAACTGGGATCATCCAATTACTACACAGTCTTGTGAGAGCTTGGCAGAAGTCTGCTCGGGTCAATGTTTTCTTCTTCGCAATTTTATGAATTTTATAAATAAAATTACTTCCCCTACCTCCCCTTAATGGCCAGATCTTGTTTCGTTGAATATACAAAAACCACCCAATAGATAAGAGACTACTCGAGATATGCAAAAATACTTTACATAATTAATTATTTGAAATTTACAAGTCCTAATTGACAAGTCCTGAGAACTGTTTCTGTAAATAATAAATAGAAACTTATAAAGAGGCGACAATATTCTCTAGATGTACCATCTTCAAAATCTAAACCCAAAAAAGTTAAATTTCTTAGTAACTTTACTTAGGGTTTCTCTTTTACGAAACACTAAAAGGCAAGATCCATATACGAAGGCAAGGAAATAAACTACTCTAATCTTCATCACTTGCCATTTTTTCAACATAATACCGCTATGTTTTATAAATTTTTGAAACTGATTCAATGTTCATAAAAGTCCTCAAAATCGAATATATTTTAATTTGCAAATAAGAAATTAACATGTCGTACCCTCCATATCAACAATCTATGAAAATTACCTCAGAAATTAACAGCACCCACCATATCAACAATCGATGAAAATGACAGTTGCATAATATGATTGCACCTAAAAAAGAAGAATTAAGAGATTAAAAATATATGAATATTTACTTAAAATTTTATCCAGGTCCCTTCTGTCAGAATGGTGAATATTTTCAGCATCATGAGATATGTTTTTCTTAACTCATAATATTTCAGAAATCAATTTCTAAGTAAACCCATATTAAATATTTTAAACTGTTCTATTATCATAACTGTGGCTTCTTTTGTGTTTCTTATATTATCGTAATAATTGTAATTGTAAATCAGAAATTGCATCACTCATATGAGGATTAACGTTCTTTCTGTTCACCTATAGAAAACCAATGTGTTTTTAGAGTCCTGCCAATCTATTGAATTGAAGACCAAATTTGGTACATCTAGGGGAATCAAAAAGAAACTTTTAAACGACGTCACTTATTCTTTGTGCAATCATATACTACTTAGCGCTAATTAGCCATTGTAATTTTTTGTTAGTGTAATCAATTTCTACTTAATTTTCAAAAAAATAAAAAAAAAATAGACTATAGGGAGAAAGTTTCTCAAAATGGCTGACTCTACTAAAATTCAATACCAGCTCGGCATTCCTCAAAAATAAGGAACGCATCACATCTTTTATTTTGGATTAAGTTTTGGTCAAAGGACATCATTTTGAATTATTTTAAAAGCAAAACGATGGCTACTATTTAACTGATATTATTTTCCACTTATTTTAATTTATTATAACATAAAATGAGTATAAATCAAAAAATAATGAAATAAATCCCATAAGAATATTTATTTTAACCTCTCAGTCCCTAAAGATATCACCTCATTACTGCATTTTTAACACTGATACCACAAGTTTGGGAAATTCATATTAATTTTGTTTTTTGACATACATTTTTAGGTAATTTTGAAATTTAGAAAAATATTTTATATAGTTTTATTATCAAACTTAAACGTTACAAAGTTTATGTTTTAACTTTAAATATATTTGCAATTAAATATCATTCGTAACGGTGTTGATAATACTGGTTACTTCGACATCTCTTCGTGCTGCATCAACGATGCAACTATTTAATTGATCAATATGTACAGGTTCCCCTCCGCTCTTAATAAATAACCCAATTGAGTCATTGACAACACCTATTGCAACCTGTGAGTGTGCGATGTGTTCCTCCTCGGCTGATGGGTCCATTAAAACTTTTCTAAAATAAAAAGATAAATTTAAAACTCTATGTACATAGCAATAGTATTTTTAGATTTGAAATTGTACTATGATTTAACGATCAACAAACTTTTAAATTCTTCTACAGGTACAGATTTAATACTTACTCTTCAAATATACTGTATGTGCTTAATGTAGGAGATCTCCCTAATGACAGCTTATGAAAGTCATCATCAATTTCAATTTTGTCAGTATCTGTGTCATATATAACCTTTGGTAATTTTAAATCTTTAAGGGCAGCAATACAAGCTATCATTGCAGTAGACAGCAATCCACCATCAATTTCCAAGCAAATTATATCTATAAATAAAACCCATACCAGCTTTTTTCGTTGAATACACAATTGTTCTAGTTTTATTACAGACTGGTCTACAAGAATGTTGTATATTAAACTATTAATCATATCTGATGTCATCCTCAGTTTTGGTTTAGCAGAAGTCGACAAAAATGACATGTCCACATTTGAGACAACATAGCCTTTGCTTGGTGATCCAGGATTCGGTTTAGCAAATTCTGCACGAACACCACAAGCAATGTTTGTATTCCCAATCTTAACGCAACTAGAACCTTTGGCATTAGTAAAAGAACCCGTCGTAATAGTTAAAGGTCTGTAGGCATTAAACTTTCTACCATCGTACCGAACGTTATCGTCTAAGGCATCTTTGAAAGATTTAATGGGATAAATCAGCCTAAAAATATTTGTAATTGATTAACTACGTAACTACGATAAATTAGCTTCAATGTCATATATTTTTAAACTCACTTATAATCATCTGACATATTGAAAGCGTATTGTAAATAAAAATAAATTCAAATTAAAGTATTTACTACACACGAACACATGTGGAACGACAGTATTGAACAATTTACAGGCACATTTTAGTATTAATATATGTCGAAAATATCGTAACTACGATAATTTTTAAGACATTAGGACTTAGAATATCGTAACTTCTAAGACATTATGTATGTGTGTACCATGAAACTACTTCAATTTAAGCAACTCAAATTTGTTTAAATTTCAATTAGCAAACGTTTAAATTCTTACTAAAATCAGCTTTTCTGTTAATTCATTTGCCAATTTCGTGTAAATAATAATTACACCAAAATATTGTGCTATAAAATAATATAAAGAATTGTTGATTCCAATTTGACATTAGAATACAATAATATAATGATACGCAGATAAGAATTTATAATTTTAGATTTTATCCAAGTTCAGAACCAAATATTCAGATTAAGAACTAAAAATTGTAAACTAAAATTATAAATTATAAACTAATTATAAACTTAATATTAAGAACTTGTTAACACTTTATCTCATCTTGTGGGTTAGTAACTGTTATTTGAAAAAAGTTTAAAGTACGTTTCCACTGCCTTCATTAGAGCAGTTAACTTATATAGCGTTTGGATTGGGTGATTAAAAGTAGATTAAAGCAAAAATCGAAATTAAAGTACTAACCTTGTTGTTTAATCTCAGATTTTCCATACAAAAGTTAATTTCCTTTTGGTCGAGCTTAATTTTAAATCTCCTTTGAAATGGAATTATTTCTCTGTGCAACTCTGCAAATTTCTTAATATCGTAGATTTTTTTACGAACTTAGAATTTAAAGCGAAATGTCAATATCTATTCAAAACAAACATTAAAAATTTATTAAATTTGTTTATTAATAGTTTAATACATAATTATAACTAAAATTTGTTAAATTTTGTTATAAAACTATATATTAAATTAATATTATAATTTTTTTGTACAAAGTTGTTATTAAATCCTATATCCCATATATCTTTTTATAATTATTTCTTGGAGAATTTTTTTTAAAGAACTCTCAAAAATTTTGTTATCAATACATCGGCCCGGCGCTTCATTGTTAATGTACATAAATCTATATCTAAACTCAGGAATGATATTGCACAATTATTCATTTATGTTGATCATGTTTCTTTTGTAATCAACGAAAGCTAATAGAACAACTGAATACCACCCTTTGCAGGTGAAATAGTCCGTTACATCTGCTGTAGCGGACCTCACTTTTGCGTGACAGCTATGGAATATCAAGTTCCCAGAATCAGCCATATCTTTCCTGTAACACAATTATATATATAATATACAATATATAAAATCTCCACAATCTTCGCGTGTTTCCCTCATATTTAATAATTCCAACAAAATATTTCATTCTTATATAAACTTAGCATATAAGTCGGCGTTTTATTTTTAAACTATGCGATAATTTATTTTCTCTGTCAAACTTGAATTTGAGCTTATAATTTAGCTCAAAGCGCAAAATCTGGCTTTAAGAAGACTAATTAAGATTCCTTGGTATATTAGAACAACAGACATGCATAGAGATCTAAGCATCGACTCAGTAAAAAAATATATCAAGGACAGAGCCCTAAAATTGTTCACAAAAGTCGATACGTTGCCCAACCACGCCCTAACAAACCTTAAGTCCATCTCAAAACGCACAGAAAGATATGATGATCTACAGTCCGTCATCAATTGAAAGATAAATAAATAATAATAATTCTAGTATAGTAAAAGCTTAGTGTGGGGCAGGGATAAGCTACCCCACCCCCAGTCACAAACGAGTAATAGCACTAACTCTAACCAAAACAACAACAACAACAATTTATACTCCTTTTTTTTATTATTGCTACTGAAATTTTTATCAATCACACAAACAAGAGGAACGTCAAAATTAATCTCTAATGTGTAATGTGAACAGTGGAGATTAAAAATGCAGATTAATTTAATCTCGTTTTCTTAATCTCACAATGTAAACGTAGTATTACGTTTTATTTTTGTATTCAATGTCAATGTCAAAATTTCATAAAAAGATTTTATATATGGTGTTTTTTGTGCGAAATAGATGTGAGTACTTTGCTTAAATCTAAAAGAGTCTACTGATTTTTAAATAAAATGAAAAACAATAATATATTGAAAATATTAAAATCGCACGTGCACACGAATATATCATAACCTTTGAGAGTGATTTACTACTGCCAATCTTTTTAAATATTGTTTTGTACACACCTTGTCCCGTACTCACATTCAATCGTTTTGACAATCGAGATGTTCGTGTAGTTTAGTATCAAGTTTGCCGGCGTCTAACCAAATTGGATTTAGAAAATGAAGCTTGTAAGGTAAATATATTTGATGAAGCTCTTATTTTTATATTTTTTTTTATTATAACACGAATTCTGTACTAAAAAATAGAATGCTAAATATATAAACAACTGGCACATGTTCTCCGGCATGGCGCTACATATTGTTTGTTTGATTTTGTTTTTGATTCAATTCGAATAAGATTTTTGCTTGAAACATATTTTGCAAGTGCAAGCAGAACAATTTGCGGGTTCTAATTTACAATAAATTATTTCGTTCTAAATTATAATACGTGGTGGTTTACGTAAGAATCAAGAATATAAACAAATAAAACTTTTATTCTTTTTGTTCAAAATTTGGTCTTAACTTAGCATGATTTTTCTTTACAGGTTCTTGATGAAATTGAGTCACGAAACTGTGACCATTGAGCTTAAAAATGGTACACAAATTCATGGCACAATCGCAGGAGTGGACGTTGCAATGAATACACATTTAAAGTCGGTAAAAATGACTATTAAAAATAAAGATCCTGTTCAACTTGAATCATTAAGTGTCCGTGGTAACAATATAAGATATTTCATATTGCCTGACAGTTTACCTTTGGAAACACTTTTGATTGATGACACACCAAAATCGAAAACGAAAAAGAAAGACAGTGGTCGTGCAGGAAATCGGGGCAGAGGTCGCGGTACTCGTGGACGTGGGGGACCCCGCGGTCGTGGTAGAGGAAGACCTACTAGTAGACGTTAAGTTTATAACTACCATTAATTTCAGAATAAACAATTTGAAGTAATAAAAGTTTTTATTGTACACAGTAAATATATCGTGAATACATATTAAATAATTTAAATTTTGTGTGATTTCTATTTAGTTGGTAATTAAACGATAGCAACCAAAAATTAAAAAGCTTAGAAATACAAAAGTCGTAACACCCATTAGTTTTTTTGAGTTGTCCTTATGAAGTTCTTTTACATATTTTGAATGCTCTTCCATTTTGATTTTGAGTGAAAGTAATTCTTCCTCTATTGCCAAACGACAACTTTCACTAACGGTTGGATTATCCAACAAATCCTCCAATCCTCTCACTCTACTGTTTAATAATAGCAAGTCCTCTTCAATTTTTCTAATCTGTAATATAAATACAATTATATGGAATGAAATTATAATTGTTCAGGATATTTACGTTTTAATCATTTAAATAATAACTTATACTGATACTTACTTGTTCTTGTAAAGTACATTTTTTATATACACTATCTATCTTTGTAAATGCCATACTTAAATTCCAAATGCTCCTCGACTTATTTATTTAGGCCTGGCTTTAAGAAAATCAGCTGTCAAACATTCAAGGCTAAATAAGAGTTGCCAAAACCAATAACTGATTTGATACAATATAACCAAGATATTATATTTAACCTTACTTTAAGATGATTTTTTTTATTAAAATATTGCTTTTTTCAAATAAAACCATTGAAAATATTGTAGTTTGCACGTAATGATATTAAGATCGGACATATAAAATATAAACAAAATAAGTAATATAATTCCTAAAATCAGTTTTGAAATTCAGTTTAGTTCAAAATAGGCAAAATATACATTTTTCGTATTAAAATATAAAAATAATCAGGTGGTACGTTAGACAGCTATATATTTCTCTTCCTTATACTCCTTTTAAAGCTATAATTAAAACACAAACAACCGGATAGAGATGGATCCTACATCTCGTCTGGCATAAGTATTTATGTAAAACTTCGAATTGGAACTGAGCCAAAAAAATTGATGTTTTTGATGAGGCAAAAACTGGAACTGTACAGAAAAAATATATCGGTTAATTTTGGTTCAGCCCCGTACAGATTAGATTGGTACCTACACACTTATTCAAGCAGATTTCTTCTCATTTGTTAAAACATTATTGAATAATGTTATTGAACATTATTATTGAAATCAATTCGATCAAGTACGCAGAATAGTTAAAGTGAATGAGAAAATAATTATTAGGTTAGGTTAGGTTATACCTGCGACCTCTAGTGGATCCACTTAGGCCTAATGACCCATTGTGTTACCGTATATATGGAGAAAACTCATGGTTTAAAACCACTTAGAACATTTGGCGAAGGATAAAATGCTATTTAGTGTTAGGCCCTGTAACTGGTCCAGGTTCTCAAGAAAGGGGGCTCCACAAATATTAAGCCGCCGCCGTACTTGAGCAGGCCAAAAACACAATAGATGAGAGGCACTCTCTTCGTCTTCCCCACAGCTACGACAGATTTGATTGAAAGGAAAACCTAATCTTCTAGCATGGTTTCCTAAATTACAGTGGCCTGTAAGCATATCGCTGAGTCTTCCCATCTTTTGTTAAGCATTTTTATATGGAAAGAACTCAGTAATAATTTGCAAGATGTTAGCGATATGGCCAAATTGTCTAGGTGTTCCGAGTAAGGTTTTGAAGCACCTTTTCTGGTTAGCTCGTCTGCTCTGCAATTGCCGAAAATATCCCTATGAGCGGAAACCCAGATTAGAAAAATATTGTTTTTATAAATATTTAAAATATTTCGTTTAGAGATTTGTAGAACTCAAAAACCATTCTAGATGTAAATTGGATTAAACTCACGGACTTTAAAGCAGCTTAACTGTCTGATAGTATGTATATATTCCTGCCTAATATATCATCTACATTCAAACAAGCTATAGCTTCCCTAATGGCGATCACTTCCGCCTGAAAGACACTACAATGATTTGGAAGCCTAAAGTGGGAAGATTTGTTCAATTCTTCTGAGAAAACTCCACTGCCTACACCACTACTTCTTTTGGATCATTTTTGTTAAAATGATTATTAACAAAAAACAAAAAGATACGGTGTACGATTAAAAATTCACTGATCAGACAAATTGTAATTATATTTGACTTCTTTTCAATGCATTTAAAAAAAGGAAAAACTCTTTTAGTTCTCATATATTTAACTACTAAAATGATTCAATAATTAAGGAACTCTTATAAAAAATTGCTTTTTATTTGTTTTAAACCAGTTTTATTTCACAAACTATAAAAAAATATCACCTCATTTATAAATTTAATAAAAAAAGAAATTATTTCGCCTATACATAATTTAGATACTATATGAAAAAATAAATAAATATATAATACATTAATCAACATCAACAGACTGTTCTTTCTCATCATAAACGCTTTTTGCATAGTTAATCTAAAAAATACAAAATGAACATTTTTTATATAAACATTTCTTTAAGGATTTAACGTTGTTTTTCACAGTTTAACTTACGCATCGTGCGGCTCGCTCTGCTATTTCTTCATTTTGACATCTAACTCTTGGCCTTGTTACCTTTGGTAAATTCGTAGATATTTCAATATAATAACTGGGTGTAACTTTACTGGAAGAAGCTCCCGTGTTTGCTGTTAGAGCATGGCAAGAAAGTACTTCACTTAAATGACATTCAAACATAATAGCGGGATCGTCATCACAACGAGAAAATATGCGAACATAATCAGTCGAAACAAGAAGACGTAGTTTGGCTTCTTTATCATTACACAAATTTGGCTCATAAGACATAAGTTTTTCAGAAAATTTTCTATGATTTATAACGTACAAATATTGTTGCCCTTTACTTTGGCGATACGAAAATTGCGGTAATAATCCCCCAGGTGCACCGGTAACACATCGTGGCAATCGTTTACGATCTGGTAAGTTGCGATGGGACCCTTTACTAGACTCCCTTACAGCACTTGCAGTTTCTGATGCTAAATCTAAAACCCCAATTATTGGTTTTGTAACTGTCCCAACTAGACCTTTACCCAATCCACTTATAAAACCTGGAAAACCCTCAGATTGTGCACCAACGTATGCATGTCTTACAATACTAGTAACACCTCCAAGAATGCCAAATCCAAATCCTTTTAAACCGGCAGCTAAATGACCTGTAGATGAATTCGTTGTAATCTCTAATATTTTTTGTCGAGTTTCGTTATCTTGTTCATCTAAAACAACTTTGCCGAGACTGTCTGATAATGTTTCAGTTAATTTAGCAGTCGAATTAGACAATCCATGGGTTACATTCTTTACTAGACTTTTCACAGATCCTTCAAAAATTAAACCTGAAACACCTTCAGATAAATCATTGGCAAAACCTAAAGGGTTCCCCAAAAAGTCTACACTTCCAAGTATTGATGCCGCATGCCATTTAATCTGATTAATGTAATGCGTTTTAATAGCTTTGAGATATACATCTAACGTTTCAAAATGATGTTTATCGCTAAATTTATCAAACTCAATTAATGCATCTTCAAATTTAATTAGCGTTAGTCTTAAGGCTTTTTTCATTTCAGAAAGTTCTTGTGACAGTTTAGATGCTGTGAATACTGAAAGACGTATCTGAAAAAAATAGTTGTATTATAGATATTGGATACTTCGTAATTTTTATTTACTTGACTGGGTCCAATGCTCAGATTTTCAAAATAAAATCGTTTTGAATCCTTTGAGAAGGCATTTTCTTCAATATGGTAGGCTTCGTCCTCAAGATCATAATCGGTACGTGCCGGTGGTAAATTACCTAACCCAAAAAATATTGCCATTTTAAGTATTAACCTTTCCTCAAGGCACACTATGCAAGGATTAAGATCAAAGGTTAAGTATTCAAATATAACAGCGTTCTTATTGGGGCTTGGTAGTATTTTCCCTCTAAGCTGCAAGCAACTTTCTGCACTTTCTTCCTTTGGTAATTTTAAAGTGTACAGTAGCACAGGACATGAGCTTTCGATTAGTTGATTATCGATTTGTAAATCCGCAACTTTTAAGTCAAACGCTTTAATGAATGGTGTGGAAATGATGTCGACAACAATATTATCAAAAGTTATGTACGCTAACTCTTCACAAGGTTGTCTCATGACAATTGATACTCCTAATCCTTTTAGCAATTCAAATTTGAACTGAAAAGATATTTTCAATTAAATATTTTATTTTAAAAATCCTTAATTTTATCTAAAGATGCAAGCCTAAATGTTTAATAATGAAAATTGGTTATAGTTATAATTTGGTTTGTTATTAATTATTTAATTATACAGACACAAGCTTCACTTATATTGAATTGCTCAAAATCTGTTTCGTATTGTTAGGCCAAAATTGAATATAAGTTTAAATTAAGTTTTAACTAGATTTATGCAAATGATTTGAATGAATATCTTAGTTCATTGAACAGAACGTTCAACGTTAGTGAACATTGAACGGAAAGCATCTTTTACATACAATTTACCACACCAAAGCGTGTAAATCATATCGTAGCAGTTGATTCCGATAAGACACAAAATTCCGATAAAAAGCAAAATAAATTGAACAGAATAAAAAACAGAATTGAAATACGGGTGCCTCATTTTTCTCTATTATAAAATAAACTAAATGTTTTTTGAATTTAAATCATCTGTGCCAATCGCAAAAATATGGTATATCTAAGCTATTGCAATTTTTGCACTTTTTTCGCAAACTCAATATTATATTTCACAATAAATATATGATCTTGATATTTGTGTATAAAAATAGAAAACTTTCAGTATATATGTGTTATGTATTACTTACAGAACATTCTTTCAACATGTAATGTTTGGACTCATCAATTATCTTTTTAGAATTCATTGATGCATGACTCCAAGATGGATCCGCATTCAACATTACATCTTCTTTATTTGATTTTACGTCGTGTATTTGTATTGTTTGAATTGGCCCATCCATTTTACTGACAACTTCTAAATGTCCCGAACCAGGCCTCAGTTTTTGTATTTCTATAGATTGATCAAATGGAATTTTTTGGTCATTTTTAATTCGCGAGTTCGATTCTATTTGACCTAGGACGGCATCCGCACCTGGATAAAGACCGTAAAATCCATTACGAGCCTAAACAAAGTTATATTAAAAATAAATTTCATTTAATTATTTATTATGAAATATCTTACTTGCACACACATGTTTGCATGACACATGAGACGTCCATTTTCAAACCTCCAAGTTTGGGTAGTAACCCTTTGTTTATTTGGTGAACGAATGACCAAGTTAGAATATTCAGTGGGATTTGGTGCTCTTTCTATATCCAATACCATACGAGTAAAATTACATTCTTCAAACTTAAGCTCAGTAGGTGGTGAAGATCCTTCATGCTCAAGATTTCCATTAGAATTCATTAACCACAATTGCGAGCGATCTCCAGCACACTTTTTCATCAAAATAACCTTTCTGTCTTTAACACCTAACACTAATTGTTGTCCCTCTATTCCATTCTCAATATCGCTATCTGATGCAGAAATTTTAAAAGTCTCCTTAAATGCGATATATATAAAGTTTGCATAAGTTATGCTTTGAGATACTTCTATCTTGTTCAAAGAAAATTCAATTGTATTTCCTCCTGGTGCTTCAATTTGCAATGAATGCAGGCCTAGTGGATCATCTAAAGCATAAGCAAGTGAAGAGTGCGGTCGAACAGGTGTTCTCCAATATGGTTTACACCCAAATTGAGAAAAGTGTATAGCGACTTCAGAGTAGTTGTCGATTCTTATAGGTGGTGGTAATTTATTAGCGTTTGTAAAGAGTAAGTAGTAGGTAGCGCCTTTGGAGATTACTTCAAGCCGCAAGAAAAACATTTCCCCAAGATCGTTGCGAATATTTATATAAATACTTTGTGCTTCATTCATTGGTATGCCATTCGACCAATAACAAAATTCAATATTGGGAATACGAATACATAGCAGTGGTTCTTGCTCATAATTTGGCCAATGAAACGGAAAATTGCATCCAGGCAATGCAGATATAATCTTTTCCACGGAGGTTATTTCCTTTGAGAAAAAGTGATAAGATGAAAATTAAAATATTTCTCATTAAGTATTTTATTTTCCTATAAACACAAAACAAATATCCAAATATTCATGCTATGCAACAATATAAGCTATAATCATTAAAATCTTATTACAGATTATATAGTTAATAATGAGATACTTTGACTTAATTAATAATATTAATTCTGAAGAAATAGCACTTCAATTAAGAAGTAAATTTTTTTTGCAATTATTTATTAAAGCACAACAATAAATTTACTATAGTCTACTTATTTTTGTATAGGACTACAAATTCTAAGTATAGACATACCACTTTTATGGTATGTGGAGATTTGAGACGTATATATATATGTAAAATTCAAAGAAAACTGGCATTGTTTATAGTTCAAATTTAAATGGAATTCAAGCATTGTAGTTTGAAATTACAAATTAATACACATATTTACAATTGACATATTAATTGAGAATGTTGACAAGGTGATATTGCTGATTTTACATACATATGATTCTTGTAGATTCTTGTAGAATCATATCAAGGTTAAATCTCTACTTGAGCTCTACTACCAATAAATAATAAATAATACAACACACATTGTACTTACCGTATTTTTAATATCGCACTTTTGTGCAAACTCTAATTTATAACATGTTTTATTATAAAGTTGGAACCGTGGAGATAATGTAATAAAAGTGGTACACGAATATAAACCCCGGCCTCTTCGTACATTTATTCCGATAGCATAACAACCTTTTGACCGCTCAGCTCTCAATTCTCTATAAATAGTCTCTTTATGAATGTTGAAACTCTTGCACCACTAATAAAGATAATAATGTGTATTTAATAAAAAAAAACAGGTTCAGTATATTTACGGTGTTATTATTTCCAAAGCTTTTACCCAACCGGATTTCTAATGATGGTGATCCCTCTTGGTCCGAAAATGAAAACATCAATGGTGAAACAACGCGTGCTTTCTCATGCTCTTCAAATTGACCGGATGCTAAATTATTAGTGCCTTCTTGTTTATAAACCAGAGGTAGTCCAGTTTTGTTTATTATCCAAACAGGAGCACTGATATATATTTCCAAGCCCCTTCCTTGGAACGATTGTATAGAAACTCGCAAATAAAGTTCTCTATTAAGGATATCAATTAATTTGAGTTTAGGTTCAACAACGCCAGTATGACCCATTGGAATTTTGAGTTGACCAGACAATTTATAGTTATCTAGCGTAATACTTAAATTAAAAGAATCAATGGAGTTGACAGTATAGATATCAACAGATTCTGATGGGTTAAGCCTTCCTTCAATGTGTCCTGATATTTTGAAAATCAGATCACAACATAACATATTTTTCAATTTCAGTGGAGGCAATAGAGTAACTGTATGCGCCGGTAGATTAGCTATTTCTCTGTTGGGGTATTTATCTCGCTTGATTTCTACTAACGTATGGAAAACAGATTTATTGTTTCCAAAACAGGAGTGAAGATCTTGAATAGAATCCTTTACACAATCACTCCACGTTACAGCCCGCGTACAAAATCCTATCTCATCACTTTCATTGCTATTTGTTCGAAAATATCCACTAATTTGCTTTTCAGAGTTATCATATAATTGCGAAGAAGATATAGGTTTTAAATAAATGAATGAATCAACATAACGTAAAGGGATACTTAATTGATCGTTTGGGTTTATAACCGCAGTAATATTTTGAATTTCGTTTTTCATATCCATTTTTAACATTAATGGCCTACTTATTTTGTTAACAACTTTTAAAGCTGATTTAACTGTTATAAGTTTTTGCGCGGATCCAATTAATGATATATCAAATACAATGCGCGTTCTTTTTTTATACTGCAAGTCAAGCGTGCAATACCTGAAAAAAATTCCAACTTTGTCTATTGATATTGGGCCAATTAAAGTCCAATTGTTTATTTGTACCATTATCTGATGTAAATTTAATTTGTGCGAGTCCATGTGTCTTAATTTTGTTTGTGGTCCAAAATCAAAAGGAACAGTTTCAAAAGGCTCTACAGAAATCCAATTGCAAACCATATCTTGCTGCGTTACTTCTGTGCGTGTAATTCCACCAGGCTGTGAAAAAATTGTTTTAAAAAGTAATGGTTCCCCAGTTAAATTTTTCAATGCAAAAGGTATAAATGGTGTTCTTCGTCTGTAGTTGATTAGTCCCGATGTATTATTACTCATGTTTAAGGTGGAACCATAATAGTCTTGCATCCAATTTTTGCGAACACTCTCACATAGCTCTATTAAAGTTGAAGTTATATTTAACCTTAAAAGCTGTTTACTATTAATGTATATGTTTGCTGTTTTGCTTTTTACTGCATTAGTACCAGAATACCTCCATGAGGAAAGACATTCCCAAGGCTCAATTATAGGCTCCCACCCACTTAATCGCCGATTATAATAATCGCTTCCGATAACTGTTTCCAAATTTCCTTCCAAATAAACCAGGTTATTGGATTCATTTGGATTCTTGTGGGCAATTTTCTGTTTCACTTTTAATCGCGACATTGAAAACTCTAAAAGTGGCACATCTGCATCCATACAATCGTCTATTATACAAATAGAAATTCTATTCGCGTTTAAATATAAATCATGAATATCAAAAACTGAATTTTCTGAGTGCAGTCTTTGTTGAGAGAGCCATAGAGCTGCATCATTCAGTTCATATTTATTAATTTCCATAGCATATAAACAATCTTTAGGTGAAAAGCCCATAGCAATTAATGGTGCAATTGATTCGAATTCTGTACCAACAGTGGAAGTAGGTTTTCGTAAAAGTAATCCCTGCTTCGGTATTGAATTTATCATTCTTAAAAATAATTTAACGTCGTTGTACGACAGGCGTATACATAATTGATTTTGTATTGACACATGAAAACAATTTTTTCGTAACTCCATATTTAAAGTAAACGGATCTAGAATTGATAGAGCAGTTTCTTCTTCTAAGCCCAGTATACACGAAAATATTTCTAAATGATTAATATCAATCGACATTGGTATAATGTCGTTATTTGGTTTGTAGGAACATACCGTGGTACTTTTTAAAATGATGGCATTAGTATCAATTTTATCTAAATTTTCAGCAAACACAACTTCAGAATCAGTAATATTTAAAACAACTTCCAGAAAATTTTCGTTACTTTGTTCATTAAAACTTTTTGAGGTAGATTTTTTTATAACTTTTTGTTTAATAGGATTTGTTGTTGTATAAATATATGGTTCTTCTTTTAAAAAATTTTTTATACTATCAAGACAATCTAATATAGCCATAATTCTCATATTATTTAATAGTATTGTGTATTTAGAACAATTCGCATTTTTTCTACTATGTATTTCAGCTTGAACTATATCTTTTGAAGAACTCTCCCTTCTTGGCTGTAGAATGTGTTTAAAGACGTTTACATTATCTCTAGAATCCATTATTAGTATTTCCCTTGATATAAGATCAATATCTTGAGAGCCATCAGAAAACGAATCAATCTCTAATGAAGATTTTATAAAATTTATGCATGTTAAAGACTGGTCTGAAGTTTCTGAATTAGACTGTTCATTCAATAATATTGATACGTTTTCAAGTAATAAATTTATTGATAGTGTGTTCCAAGTGTCGTTGATTTTTTGATATTCAGGGACATATTTCATATTTAGTTTTTCAATCGATTCTGAAAAATTATTGGAATAATTATTGTAGACGTCATCAATGGTTTCTCCTAAATTATAATTAAGAAATCCACGTATTAATTTGTATTGCTGTAAGTTTACTACTCCATTTAATTTCGATAATGTCCCCTTAACGCTTATATCCGGACAATTATGACTGAAGTGTGAGTCTGTATTACGTTCAACTTGCAGCTTTAAGAAACAAGTTTCTTCAAATAAGTTGTTTCCTAAACGTTGAATAGTAAAACTGCCAACATTTAGGTATCTATCTGTAATGCACTTTTCCGCTTTCTTTCCACCTTTGATTCTTTCAGCGGCAAATAAATCTATATTCACCAAATCTACATGCATAACATCGAGTATTTCATCGAAGGAAATATCTTCTCTTTTTTTACTTATGACTATTTCGTCACTTGCAAAATGAAAGCTATTCTTTAATGTTACTTTTCCTAAATCAGCAACAATGACTTGAGTGCTATAATAACTCAGCGGCAGTAAGACTATTGGAGACTCTGCAAAAATTTCCAAACTAATTTGTATAGGCCTTGAATTGATATCTTTGTCAATATCAGAACTTTTGATTCTCTTTATAACAGGCTAGAAACAAAAATATGGTCTTAATATCACATTCATTAGCAATTATTTTATTATATAAATTTTGTGATTAGTGTTTACTCATACGTACAGTTTGAAGCTGCAATAATTCTTTAACAAACAGGTGAATTTCCATTAAAAACCGCTTTGTGTGAATGTAACGAACAGAAGACATTTGAATATTCAACTTAGCATCAAAATCCAGACAGCGTTTTCCTTTTCCGTTAATATCGCCATGTAATCTAAATAAAATATTTTTATATAAAATTGTATTCGTTTAGTATAAAAAAAATATTGATAACCTTCGGTAAATAAAAAAGAGTGCCGTGCAGTGCCTCAATTGTAAAAGACAAATATATTTATTATAAAATAGCTGGAGTATAAATACAATATTAACAAGTGCTTAAAACCATACATGTTATCGTAGCGCAATAAAAGTAAAGCACCCAATCTAGAATTTAAACTTGAAATACACAAAAACTCCAATGACAACAATATCTTAATGCCAAACTCAAAGCCGCTTAACATCACCTTTAACACAAATCGCTTTCAACGCCTAATCCTTAAAAAATGGCTAACGCTATAACTGGAAAATTTGGACTCTCATGTCATCAATAACCAAAATAGACTCACTATACAAGCAAAGAAAGATACTGAATGCTCCAAGTGAAAGGAACATTAAAGCACTGTTGTACTTTTGTAGTGATTTACATCTTTTTAACAAAAGTAATATAGAAAAAATTAATGTTTTGTGAGAAAGCAATTGTGATTGTAACCGCATTGTAATTTATATTATAGCAAACCAAAAGTTAATGTACGTAATATACAGGTCACATGCCATAGTCTTAAATTCCAAACCGAGCCCCATTTGTAACGCAAGTGTCTGAATCTAATAATCAAAGGAACCAACTCCAGATAATAAACTTCATGCAAGATTTAATTCAAAAATTTATTAAATTACAAAACCATATGATGCAATCTTTTTTAATAAAAAACAAACTCTGCAAAGATCTGCCACTGAAATGCAAATAAAATATTAATGAAGTATATTAATCAGCAAGAAATATAAACATTGGTAATTACTCCAAAGATAAATCTGTATAGGTGTATTAATAAATAGTAATATCAAACATTATACTTTGGAATAAGCAATATCTATAAGATCACAGTTTACAGATAACGATATCAGTTAGGTACAAAGTTTATTGGTTTACAGGTTTTTAATTACTGAAACTTAATATATTGATTTTTTTAATTTTATTAGTAAAAAGTTTACTGTTACTGGAGATTTCAATATGAAACACACTTATTTGAGCTCGCATTTGAAAAGGAAAGGAAAACCGCTGTTTTCGTTTTAAAGACTCATTGGTATAATTAATTTTCTATATCTATGATTCAAGCAACTTATTGACTATCGGATACACAAAAAACGCTGAATTTAATTGATTTTTCAAAACAAAAAAAAAAAATTTTCCTAAAAGACCTACTAAGGTCTAATAATCAGTTGAGCTGACAGCAAAAAACAAATTTGGTTAAGTATCGTCAATTTTCAGTAACCACTTTTGCAATAGTTTAAGTCTATATTGATATCACCAGCTACACAGACCACAACCACATGAACAGGCATCTAAGACGAATATAATACAGATTCAGATCACCATCATCAAAATCAACATGCCTTACTACTAAAACGAAACTTCGATTTGCACTACAAAAAAAGATAAGGAAAGTAGTGAACCCCCCTTCCACCCGGAAGAAAAATCAATAATTTTTTCAAGAACTGAGATAGTTACTGACTCGAGTTATATTGACCACAATGACAATAAATATCGCATATTACCAAATGGTGCTATGTGATGAAGGAAGCAATAAAGTTAATTGACATTATCGGAAGTGCTAAACTTACTAAATCTTTTCAATATGTACATTAACAAAATAATGAAGGCTTTAATAAAAATTTATTAATATAATAGAATATGTAAATGTATTGTAATTAATTACATTAATCAATCTTAATAAACAACTAATTAAGGGACAAATAAAAACGCCGAACAATATTGAATCAAATATACTAAAACAGGTTAAACAATATTTAAATGAAAGAATTGACCAAGTTCAATTCATAAACTGTACATCGTAATAGAGAGATCGAGAGTTTTCTCGAAATTTAATTATTTTATTTATTAAAAAGTGTATTCATTGCTGTGAATTTAACTATTCTATGTGACCCCCATCTTAGTTAAGGTCATTACTCGCAACATTACTCTAAACTTTTAAATTAAGACACTCTAATAATGATATTCTAATAAATTACAGAAGTTAGTGGGTACATAATTGTAATTATATAGCAAAGAAAATAAATAATTTAAAAAAAATTGAAAAACAAAAAAAAAACACAAATTAAAAATGGTAGGTACTGCACCCATTATTATAGTTATGTATATAAATAAAATCCTTAATACTTTACCTTTTGTATAGGAAATTTAAAGCTTCGTCGCCAGTTGTTGAAAATTTTTCCCGGTATAAGTTTCCAAAATGTGTAAGATCTAAAAGGGATAATGATCCCAATGAGCCTTCTACTTCTTGAACTATATTTTCTCTTGTTACTTTAAAAAAAGCATTAGATATATTAGCCTTTGTTAGTTCCATTTCATTTCGAACAAGAATCAAATTAAGAGATCGGACAGAAACTTTTAATTGACTGAAATCCCTTTCGTCTAAAAATCAAATTAAAAATAATTTTAAAAGTAATTTTACAGTTCAAAATATTTATATAACAATATAAGCAACACTTACGTATAGCGTTATCTGTTTTTGAATGTTGAATGTTTTTATTGTCATTATTTGAAAGCAATCCAAAGAAGTCTAGCACCATAAACCATCTATCCAATGATATCGTCAAATTTAAACAATTGAAATCAATCGAACTATCTGTAGTACGAAGAGAACTAAATTTTGAGTCGTTTAATGTTGTTGTTCGAGATTTGTATATAACTAAATTGTCATCCCTGATAGTTTGTTTATTAGATCTAATTGCACTACTTGAGATCTCCGAATTATTCTGTACCCGAAGCACATTCACATTGCTCACACAATTTAGTTTCGTAGGCATAGAAGAATACAGTTTAGATTGCTGGAGACTTAATCTTGCTAGGTTTGGACATGATGTTGAACAATGACTTTTGCGTAATTTTTGGTTATCCTTAGAATCTGATGATGAATCAACCATATTACGAAATTTTGACTCGATAGCACATTTTAGATCTTCCATTAGTACCGAACGAAGAATGACTTGAATATTTCTTTCGTCTTCTATTTGACTATGAAAAATTTTAAATTCGCGAAAAGTTATATTTATTGCCGAGTTATGATGTTCATTTTTTAAATAAATAACAAAAGTTGGTACCGAAAACTTTGCATATACTTTTGGTTTTGCCTTAAGATGAAAATCACCACCATTTTTATCCTTAATACTGGTATGAATGGGAAACCGTTCATCTGATTTATCTTCCATATTAGTTTCAGTAACAAATTTTGTCGCATTTTCAATTGACTCGTTAAGCTGTTCATATTGATCTCGGGTTAATGATAATTGCAGAAGTTGCGTAATGCTTCCATCTATCTGAGTAAATGAGAACTTAAATTAATGTGATTCTTCAATAATTGTAGTATTTTTGTTAAATAAATTGTTTAAGTCCAAATCAGTTTGTAAAAAAAATTAGTAGAAACAAGATGAAGACACATTTATAAACTGAATTTGAATACTGGCCAAATCGAATGCTATGCTAATACAGTGGAAATTACTAATTAAACCGAATGTGATTAAATAACATATGAAAACGTATCATATTAACCAATCCATATGTTATAAACATATATAATAAAGTTGATCTGATATATGATACAAACCATTTCAAAAAAACAATTCCGTTCATAATAGTTTTAAACTACTTTCTAAAACAATATCATATGTTTCTTCAAAATGGTTTTTAAGATAATCGATATCGAGCTTTTAATTAAGGTAATAATTTTTTATAACGGTTTTTATAAGAATAATGAATCATCGAAATGGAATAAAAAACATTCACCTGATTGCTACAAAATTTAATTAACGTGTTTTTATTCTACTTTCGAAAAATTCAAAGTAATAATCAACGATTGTAGAGGTTACAGAGTAAAGCAGTTTTTATTCTTCAATTATTAAAAATAAAATCGTTTAAAAATTTAAACAATATTCGCGAAGTAAATTTTAAATTCACTCCAAACTTCCAACGGACACAATACTATCAGAAATGGAAAATGTCTGGCAGTTAGAACAAACCTGACACTATAAGGGACAATGGACAAATTTATACTACAAAATAACTAATATTCTTATAAGTTAAAAAAAAACTATCTGTATTAATGTATATTAAAGAAATGTTGGTTTAAAATGAAAATAAATAAAAAAAACGCAAATCCGACATTTTTCCGACTAAAAAAAATTATATGCTCATAATAAATGTTTTTTTTCTTCGAAATTTTGCTCAGTACAAGAAATATGACTCTTACTGATTAAATATATATGTGTTCCTTACCGAAAAGGTAGTTTGAGTGCGCCTTTCAGCCTTTGTTTTAGATTTCCAAAGTTCTTTTGTGAATTTAAATGACATAGCAGTATCATGCAGAATAGCGACAGCATCGTTTTTACAGGAATAATACTCATTTGCTTTTGGTAACGCCGCTAAACGTAGCTCTTTTCTTTGGGAAGTATTTAAAGAAAATAAATTAATATTCCTTATATCTATAAAGTAATTTTCTTTGGTCGTGTAATCGAATCCTTCTACATCTGAAGAAACTAATAACTCGCACTCTTCGTGAGTGTTGTATGCAGTAATCTTTCCCAGATTCGCCACAAAAACATCTGTACTTTGACTTGAACGAGGTAAGATTAATACTGGACTGCTTAATATTATATCCAATCTAAAAATAAATAAATATTTATTTATGCCCTTTTAAAAATTATGTAAAACTAATATGATTCATACATCAATTTATTTTGCACTATGATGGCATATGAATATCTATGCTTGATAATAAATTGATTTTGATTATTACAAATTGATAAATTGATTACTACTTACGATATATGTCCAGCTTTGGTGCTAGGTATATACAATTTTTTATTATCGGTTTGGTTTAATTGGTGAACAAGGCCCATTGCCATATCAGTTGCTTTAGTACGAAGAGATTTTGCAAAATTTCTGAAAAAAAAAATACAAAAATCAAATTTTGGTTGATATTCATTATATCCTTCCCCAACAATACTTACTTAAGAAAATGCTTAAACTGTGAGATACACATATTGATTTCCTGAATAAACCGCGGACAATGTGTATACCATACGGAAGCCATACGTATTTTGGCTGTAGGAATTGAATTATCAAATCGATTAATTGTAAACACTAAAGCATTTTGTTGTTCAAATGGTGAATCACATAAATTTATTCCATACATTTCATTCACAAGTGTGTCCAATAAATTATGCCCGTGTAAGTTTGGTGGATCAGTTAAAGGGTCTTTACCCACTGATAATATTCTTTGATGATTTACTCCTTCAGGAGTGATATCTATTATCTGAATGCCTCCCAGAGAACCTGTGACACGTATATCCTTCCCCAAAACGGCTTGAATTTTCGCTTCACTCATCGTTAAGGTACCTACTTTACGCCCAACGAAAACGTTTTCTTTTTTTAACGTTCGTAAAACTAAAATGTTAAGCCTGTGAAACTCAAAACTAATTTCAGTGCGAATACGGCGAATATGTGTCCCCATTGAACCGTCACTCTCATTTTTATTAGAGCTTTGAAAATTATTCGATTCAGTGCTTTCCTGAAATTTTTTGTATGTGTAAGCAATTCGATTCATAAATCCTAAAAGTTCCACAATTGTTTCCTGATTAGCTGTAATATTCAAAATTTTTTATTTTTTATTTCCTATTAAAATACTCCACCAAGTAATTCACCAATTATATCCAAATTATTAAATGTGATGCTTGCGGTTTGTAACAGTTCTTCTTCATTACTATGTACAATGCTTAAGTCTATTGTGATTAGTGCATTCATTTCTTCAAATTCCACTCCTGCAACGTTTTTTTCTGAAAATAAAATATTTTTGTTTATTGCATATTTTTTTAAAAAATAATAAGAAAAAAGTTTTTAAATTACAAATAATAATAACAAATAATATTTACCTGATTGAAGATTATTAACTGCTTTCGTAATTATGTGAGGACTTGTCGGACGTTGATAACATGTATGATCTGGAGATCCTGGAGAATTTGGAGAACACGGCTCACTTTGTTTTAGACTTCCAGATATACTATCCATACTAAAAACAGAAGACAAAACACACTTCATTATATTGTAACATTTTTTGCTTTTTTAATGATTTATATAGAAATTCAATATAATGCATACGAGGAATAAAATAAGATACTGTTCTGGTATTAAGGATGGTCGCCGGTCTATTAAATATACGACTGTATAAACAGATACAATATAGAGAGATAACTCTACTGATAAGTATATCATTTAGATGTCCATCTATGTAAAAGGTAAAAATAATGTGTTAGACAATAATTTGGTTTTTTCACATGAAGAAAGTATATAAACGACATACAATAACAGACAGATCTTACTCAAAAATCAGCAAACAGCACATACGTAAATAATATAGATTTAGTGATATTACTGATATTTTCATTAATCAAATGAAATATCGTTCGTCCTCTGATTTATCTGACTGCAACAACTGCAAAATTTTATTGATTTTCTGTATATTCAAAAAAATCTATAAGCCGAAGAATATATTCAAAATTGAATCAGGGCAGAAATATTAATGCCTCTAAACTTTTCACATGTTAGCATAAAGGTGCCATCCAAAAGGTACCTGTCCAAAAACTTTATTTAGATCCTCGTTGCTGAACATTGTATTCTCGAAATCACTTTTAACAATGTTATATATTTCGCGTTTTTTTGAAATTTCTGTAAGTTTATTTATTAGTCTCTAGAGGCACAATAATGACCGTTAAAAAAGTAGGATCTTAAAATCCTACATAAAATTGGTTATACTTCAAGAAAGCAGCACAATACAACAAAGTTAATTTGCTGATCTATTTTAATGAATATAAATGACACCTCTATTCGAATCCGCTGCAGAACAATTAATCTTTATGACATTTATTTAATCACCATCTTCATGTGACTTGTAGATTTCTACAAATTATTCTAGAATAATGCCAAAATAGATTAAAAATCTTTTTTTAGACCATACTGATAACCATAAAATAGTAGTACATGGAAAATGTTCTTAAATATAAGCAGTTTGTGTCCGATATTACGTTTAAACTTCCTATTCAATAATGGATATAGCACTCCTATTTAGAATGTTAACATTATCGGCTGTTAACACAACTCGTTCACTTGTAGAAATATATTTTAATTGCGTCTATTTCCTAGTAAAGTATATTGCATGCATCTTTCGGCTATTAACACAACTCGTCCACTTGTAGAAATATATTTCAATTGCATCAATGTATCAAATACAGTAGTGATGCCTAATAGTGCAATCCTGATAGAAAGTCAGTGATTAATATTAGATTACACTATATTATTGGTTCTAAAGATTAAATTAAAATAGTTAGATAGATAAATAGATAAAATAGTTATTATTACATAGCAGCCGTGACTCTTTGTGAATCATAGAGTATATACAATATCAAAATATTAATAAGTATTTTATCAATTCAAACTAAAAAAATCAATTATAATAATGTACGACACTCAATTGTTTTTCTTTTATATTTTATTGGTTTTAGATTAGTAATAGGCTATTAAAGCACCCCGAAATTCTGAATAATTTAAAGAAGAATGCAATATATATACAAATTAATTTTACATACCCTACATGACGATGACTCGCCATTAATAGTTCAAAGTCCGGTCCAAATGACTGAATTGCATCTACAAGTAGTAACCCATGAACAGACATATTCAAATCATAATCATCCTGACTTTTAGTTAGTTCTGCTTTTGCACCAATTATTTGCAACTCTGCTATACTTTTTTCGCAAGACTGGACTTCTAAGATAACTTGACCAATAGTAAATCGCACAATAATTAAATCTGCACTTGAGTTACATTCATCAATTTCAACATCGCCAAAATTTTCACTGGTCGATGAGAAATTTTCTATATTCGTGTTCTTTTCTTTTGCATTAAAGAATTCATTTTTCGTAAGCGGATGCATAATTTTTAAAAATTCACTTATTTTTTGTTCGTTAATATGAGCAACTATAGCTGGAAGGGTCGCAAGCAATGTTATTGCTGGATATTCGGGATCAGATGTATAAATAACTCGCCGTTCAAGCTCTAAAGATATGTTAAATTTATCTAGGAGATGGAAATTTGAAGAATTTTTAAAACTTGCAAATCCACGCTCCCGATTTTTACAAACCAGCACTTGTAAATCTGTCATTGTTATTACATACTTATCATATATTTTATTGTGCAGTGCACTTTCTAAACCGGTATCGTTATTGATTACAACCTTCGTAGAATTTAATGAATCTTGACAAACAGTTGGTGATTCAGATCTACTTATTTCTGAACCTGGAGGGGTAGAACACGGTGTCATGAACAAATCGTCTTCTTCACTATTATTAACGGAATTATTGATTTCACTATTTTTTTTATTTTCATTTTTAAGTAATTGAAATCGTCCAAAATCGACAAGAACAATTGATGTAGACTTCTCAAGAAAATTATCGACAAAAATTATTCGTGGTGCAGAGATGTCAATTTCGAATGTCCATGTCTTACGATGTTTCTGTAAAAAAAAAAACATAACACTTGAAGAAATTATATTTTAATGAAATTTTTTAACTACCTGTTGCCCAATTAGTAACTGTTTCCAGTTATCTAAAAACTTTAACTTTGTTTTATGCCTTTGTATTTGAACGACCTGCTTTGATCTTAACTTATGTAAAGGTTGTAACATAAATGATAGCAGCCATTCAAACGATTGTTTATTATACACAATATCTAAGCTTCGCGATTTGACCACAAGACGAAAATCAGAGGTTATATCTACAGGACTTTTTTCATATTGTAACTGAAACCACGGTTCCACGTCTTCATTATTTAAGTTCTTAATAAAAAATTTTTTAAAGTCAATGTATGGAGACGAGCAATTCGTTGACTGAGTTTCTTTTAATTGTGGTTTTATTAAATCAGGAAATTCAGTCTTTTGAGTTAATATATCCTTTAAGCATACAGAACCCAAAGAAATTCCAATTAAGTAAGAATTAAATACGCTTTTCATTTCTATTAGAGACATCAAATTAGAGAACTGCATCTCAAATTTAGGAACAGCATAACCAGAATCCTCGTTTTCCAGAATTATGAATTTACCGCTAACTAAGTTAAAAGTAAAATGACCAAACAGTGCATCACGTTTCGAAAAAGAATTATTTTCAATAGAATCTTCTAATGCGTTTAATATATCATCCTCAATATTTTTGTAAGTTTCATCTTGTGTTTGAGGCTGATTATTTACCTCAGAATTTCCATACCATCCTAACCAGTTGGGAAACCAATGGTAGAGCATTCCTTTCCCCTGTTTCAAGTTTTGAGTTTTTTCATTTAAACTATAATTAAGCACACTGGTAAAGCAAACATCACGCAAATTTTGTAAGTCCTGTAGATTTCTACTCTTTTCCATCGATAATTTAAACTGTTTATCATCAGCAGTTATATTTTCATTAGGATTTAATAACAATTTTTTGTATAACCTTATATATCGTAAGTTTTCATGAAGTTTCAACCACTTTTTTTCCTCTGAATCGTATTTATATCCGTGACAATTGCAAGCATATTTCCACCATAATGCGGGATTTTCTAAAATTTTGCAGATTGGTCTTTTAAGTCTGTACGATCGTATTTTACTTATTGTATGCAGCCCCAAAATACACTCAGTTATTTCTTTATATTGTACCTTAAAAATATTTCTAAATTAGTAAACGTTACGCTACGGTATTGTAAACATAAATAAATTTTACTATAAATACTTACATCACTAAGAGAAAGTTTTACTTCAAATATTGTAACTTCACAGGAAAGACGAGGTCGTGAACGGGAACGAATTGCCTGTTTACATCTTTCTCGTTTAAACTGCGCTCTTGCTGTCGTTGGGCTTAAAATATAGTGATGCTCTTTAACATCACACACACTATTCATACTTTCTAATAACTCTTTTGAAGATAATTTGTGGCACATATTATTATCGCTCATTTTATCCCAATATATTGAAAAATCTTTTAACTCAATTATTTTGTATGATATATTTTGATTGTTTATCTTAGCACCAGGTACCCAGTTCGAATCGCTACTCTGCACAGTAAGCGAGTTGATTTTAATTCCTCCTGCAATTTTTACATTATTAATTGTTACAATATCTTCATAACGAATATGAACATCAGATATTTTTAGTTCCAGATTTTCTAAGATATTTGTTGCCAACGTAGTTCCATAACTCAGCCAACTTGAGTACGACGTAGAATAATAATTATCGGTCTCATAACCTTTTTTAATTCTCCACTCAGCTTCATTTGCATCCAGTTGGGCTAATTTTATATCGTACTCTGAAAGTTTTTCTTTATCATCATCCCATTCCTCTAAATTTTTTGGACCGAAAACACCGTATATTCGTTCAATAATAATGCACCATGGAGCTGTACGAAATTGACGAACTGGTATTTGCAATCTGATTTTTCCAATATATCCAGAATAAGCTTGAACAGGAATACCAAATGAATACAAAGCATCTTTTCTAATGGGAACATTTTCTAGCTCAACTTCACCTGAAAAAATAGCAAATTAAAGACAAAAAGTTATTAATCCAACGAATAAACACTTGTGATTTTATTATTTAAATGATATTATTTGTAAATATAAATTCAATGACTTCCTCTTAATATTTTTTGCGCAATTTTATTATATTAAAATACTCTAAAGTAATTATGCAGGTTAATATTCACCAGATAATAGCGCAACTGATAATTGTTGAGGGTTAAAATCCTCTAAATATTTTCCAAGGTAAGTATTTAACACCCAAGTAATTAATTCATTTAACATCTTAGTTTTTAAAACTTTATTTAATATCGTCCATCAATTATTATAAAATTTACATTAGAAGCGCTATACATTATGTTTACAAAATACGTATTTTATAGTCTTGATTTGATAATTTTCATATTTATAACATATGATTTTGACAGTATAAATGAAATTCACAATAGTGATAGGCAATACATGCACATATGCTAAATACACATCTGCATAAAGAAACACTCACGTACGGAACGTTTTAGATCATCAGCTATATTTTTATTTTAACCAGAGAGCTTGATAATTTGCAGCGCAGTTGTACGCCTGAATTTTAGTTCAACTATTACACAATTAAAAAATATAACTACTGAATGATATCATCTATAAGTTAAATATAACTCAACGCTATATTTCTAGGTTGCTTATATGTATATTTATTCAAAAACGGGACAGAGACATACATATATAAAACAATTCAGAAAATTTTACAATTACAATTCTTAAGTTGTTTGTTTAAATCCTTTTCAAAGAAAATTATATAAAATAGCGTTGAACCTTAAAATGACTGTTATATGCACAGAGAGAAATGAAGCTTTACTATAGCTAAACATATAAAGTAGATTATGTTTTATTAATAAAGATTTAAAATAATTTTGTATGCTTGATCTAGTTACTTATTAAATTTTATTTTATTTTATTTTGTTATATTGTATTCTTTTTTATAACTTTTAATTAGCTATATTTAATTATATTGCAAGTTTCTTCTATTATAAATAAACTATAATTTATATATAAAAATATTAGTTATATTTTTGTTTGGTGTAACATGCTATTAAAATACATTAATACATATAAATTCAATTTTTACAAACATTTAGAAAAAAATATAGAAAAATATCAACAAGTAGTAGAGCAACCGGAAAATGATTTTATTTATATTCAAAATAATATATAAGGTTTGCATAAACTTTACATTTGAAAAATTTCCGGTGGTAATAAGAAATAAAACATTTATATTAAATAATTAAAATATTCAACATTAAATAGGTATAGGCAATTTTCGTTCATTGCTCTGGACAAAAAATTTTGCAATGAGATACGATTTCCATTATCGTTCTTAACACATAATCTTCATAAGAAATTTTATTTCCACTTGCTTTTCGATACAATTCCTTAATGTTTTTTATCACATCCAATTCAGCTAATCTAGAATAATTTCCCGATTTCCATATGTCCCTTCTGTACACAATATTGTGTACAACAAATAGAGCGCCCTCCTGGAGCTTTTGCTCTGAATGAAACTAGTTTAAATAAATAAATTATGTTAATATTCAAATGAAAATAATTGACATATATTTACCAGATATTTATCAAGATGTGTCATTATCCTTTCATCATTTATAATATATTCAATGTTTCCAGCTTCCGCAGCAATATTTCCAACAATGCATAAGACTTGTTCCTTAATATCAGGTAAATGATTTGAATCCAAAAGCATAATAATAGCATCTAAAACTTCAACAGAATTTGCTTCCATTATAAAATCTATATAGTACGACGAACTCATTAAGTTTCTTATTAGACCCAGAGTTTTTAACACTACTGTAGAATCCGTGTCACTGATAAGCTCTAACAATCTCCTCATTCCAATTGTATTTATGATTTCCATTTTTAGTCTCTCATCAGCTTGATAGGATGCGTTCATTAAACCCCATAATCCATTTACACGAATTTCTGGTTCACTATGTTTAGTAAATTGACAAAATTTTTCTATTATTCCAGAATTCACTAAAGGTTCCTTAGAGGGTGAAAATTCCAATACCAAATTACAAATAGTCGATGAAGTTGCAATGAGATATTCTATTGATGTTTGGTTTGATATTATATCCAATAGAGGTTTCCACACATTATGATCCTGTATTTAAGAGTTACATTATTAATAGTAATTTTTTTTTAATTAAAAGAATATTTATGTGCATAAAACATTGTAGTATACTTCTTCTGTTAATTTAAATAAAATGAAAAACTTTGCATATCAACAAAATAATTAATATATTCTTAATATTTATTGAAGAAACAAATTTACTTACAAAATTAGTTCAAAATTGTATTTTACCGAAATTACCATGTTTCTTTTAAATGTGAAGATACTGTACTTATTTTTATATTTAAATTATTATTTACTCTACTCAAGTCAACTTGAGATGTAGTCAACTTTTAACGTATTTCATATATAATCTGTAAACAATTATGTAATTATCCACATTATGGAATTTTTTTAAAACGAAAAAAATTATGTATGATTGTTAGCATATATTTCAAATTACGATTCTTACAATACAGTTATGTTCATTGAAAATAGTTTAATTAAATATTTGTGAAAAAAATAGTAATAAAACAAACGAGCCAGTTTGTAACAATGGTTATATAACTTCGAAGTTAAAGCGCGTATTACACATCAAGAATTTTTGTCAAGGATTTTTATTATCGCTTGCTATTACACATCAAACTAGTCGACATTATATTGAACATGCTCCAGCAAAAAAAACAACAAATATACTACAAAATAAGATCATACATATGTTTTCGCTCCTTCCCTTCAAGCGCGTATATACACATGAGAATTTTTTGTCAAACTTTTTTGTGACATGCGAAGTTTGTCCAAATTTGATGTGTATTAAGGAAAGTATTAAGGAAATCAAAAAATTTGATTATTCCACAAACTTGCTTGTGTTTTTTCTATAGAATCGAATTTTTGTCGGCATGCAAAAGTTCATTCATTTTTATAGAATGGAAGAGTAAATATCGTTTAATTATCTATCTAGGGAAAATTTTCTTACTTACTAAAACATATTAAGAAGATTTAAAATATTAAAAACCTTGAACTAATAAAAATATGTAAATTACCAAACATAACATAACAGTGAATCATTTATTTTAAATATTACTTGTATTGTCTATCTATTGCAAATTTCTTAATTACTAAAACATATTATTAAAAAGATTTAAAATAAATATAAATAAATATAATATATAAAAATAAATGTATAAAAAAAAAATATATATATATATAAACAAATATATAAAAATAAACATATAAAAATAAAGATATGAAAATAAACGTATAAAAATAAATATATAAAAATAAATGTATAAAAATGAATATATAAAAATGAATATATAAAAATAAATATATAAATTAAATATAAAAAATCATTTTTACTTATAAAATCATGCAAAGCAGTTGCTGTTGAAATTTTAGTGATTGCTTTAATACTGATGATCTGGTCAAAATAATGTCGACTAGTTTGATGTGTAATAGCAAGCGACGACAAAAATTTTTGATGTGTAATACGCGTTTAAGTAAAATAAACTTTTTTGTGTACTACATCAGCTAACGGACTTTAAAAAAATAATATAAGGATGAAATAATATATTAGATATATAGATAACTCATTAAATGAGTTAAGTACTTTAAATTATTGTAAACTTACACTTAGAAAATAATATAAGGATGAGATAATATATTAGATATATAGATAATACACTGAGTTAAGTACTTTAAATTATTGTAAAGTTAAAGTTAGTAATATACCTATATATATATACATATTGCTATTATAAATCTGTTTGTACCTGAAAAGTAGTTCTTAGTTGTTGAACAGAACGCGACAAAGAATGTAGACACTTTACAGCAGCAAGTTTTACCTGTGCAAATTTTTTAACATTTCAATGATTTCTAATATTGTTTTATTCTATATTTGGTACCTCATCATTGTCGTCGTTGACACCATCTATTATAGAATCAATCAAGCCAGTACAATCCATTATTCTCTTTCTAATAGTTTCATCATTAGCTCCCAGTGATGCAAAACATCTTAATGCAGCATTTTTAATAATTGAATCACTAATTTGAAGAAGTTGTGAGAGGGATTTTAAAAGATGATTGCTTATGGCTGCTGTACGTTGAAGTTCTGAATCAACCTATTTAAATTTATGGTTAAACACAATGTTTAAATATGTTTGTTTAAATATGCGTATTTTACTAGATCAAGTACCTCGATAAGATAAGCAAGTATATCCGCCGATTCTCCTCTTATAGATTGATTGAAATTATCAGAACATAACCTTGCCAGGGATGGGAGAGTTTTATGTAATATTCTATTATCTGTTGATAAAAGCGTTCCAGATCTATAAATATATGTTAAACACCTTGCTGCTGTTATTTGTATTTCAGGTGTAAATAATCGAGACATTAATGAATTTAGAATATCCGGCAATGATCGCCCCATAAAACTGAAACATAAAACACAGTTTTTATTTAAATGTATTATATAACTATTTAAATTCATCATTTACAAAAATTTATACTCAATATTTATTTTATTACCTCGTAACACAAACATTGTCTGCAACTTGTCTATTAGAGTAACACATTGAAGATAAGCAACGGAGCGCAGGAATTTGAATATGTTTGTTATTAAAACAAATCATTCTAGCCAAAAGATGTATAGTTCCCGCATGAAGAAGTAAAATTTGATCTTCATACGACTGACAAAGTGCAACTAGAATACTTGTAACACAAATTTGTGTCTTCAAAGAGCTTTCGGGTGCGGCTAAACCTAAAATTTGTTGATAAAGTTTAAAAAGTTTAATAAAAATTCATATGTATACTTAAGAAAACTGAAAGAGTCTTTCCATTTTTAAAAAATTCATCTACATGTGCATAAGGTTGCTCATAGATTGTGCACATTGTACTAAGACATATTTCCACGCACTTTCTATCATTATTCTCGGAAGTAATTTCATTTATTAGTATTGGCATCACATTATATGTATTCACCAATAATTGTACCTGGCCTGGCGTTCCTTTAGCTAAGGACCCTATTATAAAACAGAAGTGTTAGATGTATTGAAACAATTTAGAAAATGTGTAATGAATCAATAATAAAAATCTAAGAAGATTGAGCATTTTGTTCCCAGATTTTCATAACAATAAAGTTGTCATCAAAATAATGCTTTCTGAGGTTACAAATTACCTAGTACAACGAGGGCATTTGTTTTGTCGTATTCATTAGTTTCGTTACATATTTTAAGTATAATTGGTACTATGTCATGGGATATAAGAGCGCCTTTTTGTCTGTTACTGCCAATGACCGAATCTTTAATTATTAATAAACTTTGCCGTCGATCTTTTGCATTGCCATCAACTAAAGCACTCCTTAATTGTATCCAATCGGTTTCCTAAAAAAAATATTACTATTATATATGTATTTCTAAATTATTTTACAAAAACGTACCATAATACTATTAATTCTGTTGGTATTCTTCTTTTTTTCCGGCTATCATTCACAATCAATTCCTAACGATCAGGGATGTTATTTACACAGCTGATTTTAAATAAGAGTGACTACGTATTCATATGATATTTTAGTTAAACAAAAACGTAACTCAAATTTGAGGACAATCAAATCGAAATTTTGACAGAATGGTTTTTTTAACTATTGAAAAATTTTTAAAAATTTACATAAAAAAAATTTTCCGTTTAAGGAGAAGTGGTTGTCAAAATGGTAAAATTAAAATTAATGGACTAAAATGTAAACACGTCATTTTTACCTTAAGAAAGTGTGCGAGTTCGAGTAAATTGATAGTAAATAGAGGGAAATAGTAAATTATGTCGGTATGGCAGCGAATGTTTGTATTTACCAGAATTTCGAGTAGGGTAAATTAGATAAAAATTAGGTAAATTAGGAATTGCGATTATGAAAATTTTATAAGATGTTCAATGAATAAATACATAAATTTAAAAACTTTTAACAGAAAAATAATAAATAAATGCAATAAATAAGTGTAAATAACTGCAGTGCAATCCCTAGGAAATTTCAATTGATTTTACCTCAATTTACTCGAACTTGCAAGCGGCCTAAATCAGAATACCACAAGCAGACGTACTTAGTTATTCATCTAGACAGGCATCTATCTTGGCGCAACCATATTAAAGCCAAAAAAAAAAACAAATGAAGCTGCAAGCCTCTTAGTTGTACTGGCTCATTAATAACAGATCCTCCCTCTGCATAGAGTATAATTACTTGAGTCATATTCAAATTTTTTACATATTAAATTTATATTATTCCAGGTACACATACATGTGTATTGTGTGTTTGTCATCAATAACTCATTTTGTTTTCAAATATATATTTTTATTTAATTTAATTTATATTTAATTATTGCATAATATACAGAAACAAACTAAAAAAAACAATTTTCATTATTATAAAATATATAAAAAATGGTCAATATAAAAATATGTTTAGCAAAAACTTTTTCTAAGAAGACAAAAAGCCTATCTTTATAACACTAGAACTAGAATTTAGAATTTTCACATAGCCTTTGAACCTAACCTTTGAAATGCATATCCGCATAAATATTTAAAACAGAATTTTAAATTTGATTTTTTTTAATTTCCCTTTCTATTGATAATAAGTTCGTTTTTATAAAGGCATCTGTGATATTTTAATAAAAACAGTTTTTTAATTTTTTAATTTTTTTTTGTATGTTGTTCTTTCCCATACACTATACACTAGAACTATTTTTATAATCATTACATGAGGACTATATAAGTGAAAAAATTCTAAAAAAAATTATAAATAATAAGTAGGTTGTGTTTCGTTATAAGAGTAGCACTAGCTCGTGCTAATCCTCTTTTCTGTTCATGATTCTGAGAATTGTTTTATATAGAAAATCATGTTTCATCGTCTGACAAAATCAATAAAAACACAATACTTCATATAAAGGAATATGAGAACAAAATAAGAACACAATACAAAATAAAAACTCAGGCAAAACGACAAGATATTGCCTCACAAACAAACTAATATTAGAGAAGAACAAAATATTAATTGATATGTGCAAACAAACCCAAATAGACAAAGATATTAAAAGACAACTAACATGTATCTCCGCGTAGGCACCTTATCTATATGATCTACCAAAAATACGTTTAGCAAATACACCAAAAGTTTCATCAACACAATTTTCTTGCTAAAAGTTTCCTAAGAAACATAATTGCTAAGAGTACAATGTCATAAATTCGATGAGTATCAAAAACAAATTCGAAAGTATAAAGCCCAAAGATGACGAAGATCTTATAATTCTGGATATCAAGTATTCGGAGTATCATGCGTAACATTTTATCAACACAAATTGTTAACATTTGTGCGCATTATTAAGAGACACGATAAATTTTTTAACAATTTATAAAAAGATAATATCTGTACCACACTTAAAAACAAGACATCAAAGTATTATACTTAAAATATACCAAACCAAACTGTACCAAACTACAATTCGTTGTAGAAATAGAAAAAGATATTTCACCTGCATACCTTGAAACAAAAAAACATAGAGAAAAAAACAACCTCAAATTTGTTTGGTACGAAAGGTCCATTTTGTTTGGCAGGATAATCATGTTCTTAACAAACCAACCTATTAAACCGAAGATGTTGTAAAGTCCATGAATATCAGATACAAAATCTATAAGCGACAAACAATATTTGAACAAAAACTTTAAAAATTAAAACTTCAGGAAAACGAAAAATTTAAAATAAATGTTTTTATTAAAAAGTTCCCATAAGTCTCTATAGAAACTAGTGAAATATTAAACGAAAGCATATTTCGTAAATTCTGGAACCTATTTTCTGATCAAATAAGAGTCTATATTAAATCTCTATAAATTTAAATTGAAGTTTTGATTTATAGAATTTTCAATTATTTAGGTTAAGAAAAAAAATAAATTTTACCAAGAGTCTTCTTAATGCAATCATTAAATTTGAAAATATTCTTGATTACAATGATTAATAAACCAACTGATGGTCCCACCATAGCTTCTTCATTTAGGTCAAAAACATTATTGCCATGCATTTTAAAACTCTTTGAAAGAACACTGCTTCTGAAATTGAAACCCTTTCTTGACGGGCAAGAACAACCCAATTCCAACCTATCAGTTTGGTTTTTGAGAAAATAACTATATTTTTAAATAAGTAGATCTAATACTACATGCAATAAGCATGTATTTAAGCTCCGAATCTTCTGCAGTATTTTTCAACGTTGAACATGCTTTTCACAAATTGTGGCATAATGATATTAGGTACGAAAATCGCTGTCTATTACCTCCCAGCGTTCACTGAGTAATACAACCATATCTACAAAACACATCCTTTAAAGTCTCGTATAAATCATTTACATCTTGAACTTCGCTCATAACATCTGGTATTTCAGCAGGGAACATTCTTCCCCTGTTGTTCTATGTTCTTTACACATGTGACATTCCAACATGTCATCTAGTTGTGACCACAACGTTTGCCGATGATACAGCAATTTTATCATAAATGTTTTACCAGCTTCTTGCTACGTTCCGTCTCACTTATTTGGATTTATGGATTTTTGTATATGGATTTAAAATATCTGGCTGTTTAGTAATGCTAGTCGTTCAAATGTTGAAATTCTTTAAAGACCAAAAATACTGAAAAGAACGACTGGCATCCTATGATATATTAGAAACTAAAGTATTCGCCAAGACCTGCAAATTTTCTTAGTTAAAAATTAGTTAGAAAACATTGAAAAAAAACAAAAAGTGTTTGGAACAAATTAACCCATTAGCTAAGAATCTTACAGATTTATGTTGTATTTCGCGTATATAAGTCGAGACTAAATCGCCACGTAATATCGTACGATATTACGATTTGCACATATTGCAATTGTTTTAATTTATTAATGGCTCATATTTGGATGAGTCGAAACATTGTTGTTGAATGTTTTCATTTTTATATTGCATTTTTTGTTTAAAGTAGTTAAAATAAAACGCGTGCTGCTCATTTTTATTGTTAATATGCAACCCAATGTTGACTTTCGTCAACCTTGCACATTACATACGGTAATCTTAAAAAAACAACAACTTTAATTTTATACAGTTTTTTAGCTTCCAGACTGAACTGGGTTTTTTGATTCGCTCTCTTGCATTTCAAGTCCCAAGTGAACAGCACGCGTTTTATTTTCAATTTTCGATTTATTAAAATTTTAATTTCTTAAATAAAGTGTAATTATTCTGAATAAAATACTTTCGTTGTAACTTTCATTTTTTTATAACTTCAATAAATACAAAAACTCTTGTATTTTTTCATTGGCGCCCGAGCAGGGACTTGAAATTAAATAATAAATAATTTAAAAAATTACGAAAAGTGAAATTTAGTGATTATTGTTCGGTGAATGTTGGTGTGGTGAAGTATCAGCACCAGACAAAAACCGCTAATAAAAAAAAAAAAATTTTTAAACTAAATTTCGTGAATATATTCTAGAGCTGCAATTGGCAGCATCGTGATTTTCGATCAGTTTAATTTTTCATTTTCCACGTGTGTAGTGGTTGCGGTAAATGTCGGTGTGGTGTCAAGTATCAGCACCAGACAAAAATCGTTAATAAAAAAAAAAAAAAGAAAATTCGCTTGCATTCACGAAGACCGTTTGTCTGCTGCACTTGTCTCCAATCAAAATTTCATTTTGCGATCCTCCAGCCTAAAATTAAAACGTGCCCAAATCCTAAATAAAGTTTTGAAGTGAAATTATTTAAATTATTTCGGAAATTATAATTTTTTGTCGCAAAAATAATTAAATTCGCATTTTCCCGTAAACTTCCCGGAACTGTTTTTCGTGCCAGCAAAGTGAGAAAGTTTTCGCCAATTTTTACAACAAAAATTTTCCTGCTCAATTCTTATTGCTGCTGTTGGTCACTGCTACTGCAGTTTCCTGATCAATTCTATTGCTGCTGTTGGCCGCTGCTACTGCAGACTGCTACTGCATTTCGCTGTTGCTGTTCGCTGCTGCTGCAGATTGTCGCTGCTATTCACCGCTGCTGTTGGTTTTCGTTTGTTTTCTGGATGGCGTGCCACTGTAACACCACTGCCGTTTGCCAGGTAAGAAAGTGCAAATAATGAAATTGTTGTACCAGGTCATGCTCTGACTAAACAAAATAGTCAAGAAAGTATTTTAAATAACTTTGCACTGGTAATTATTTGCACTTTTAAAACACCTATATTTTTCTATTTCTATAATAAATTATTTGACAAACGTGAAACAAATTTACGAAGCTGAGGTTGAGCTTCATTAACAAATACGTTCGGTAAATCCAATTATTTAATACAAATAATTGAGTAATTTGCAGGGGCAAATTATATACAAAGTGAATGCATTTTTCGTTTTCGTTTTCGCCAGTTACTTGCAACTACTTTGTTGGAATTTACCCATAATCACAATATTGATTATTTATCGTTTTTTATTATTCTATAAACAAAGTGAGTGCATCTTTCGTTTCGCTAATTTCTCGCGTTTACTTTGTTGGAATTTACTTACAACCGTCGCTCAACAGTATTCAAATACTCTTATCGTTCTTTGCGCTGCATTGCCTTCTCTCTTAAAAAATTTAGTAAATTGTGTTCACTATGTCAACAAAAAAGCGAGCATCATCCCCACAAAAAAATGAAGAATTGGATAAACTACTCCAGCAGCGAGAAACTGTAGTGGCCAGTATCTTGCGTATTAAAAAAGTAATTTCTGAAAAAACTGTTGATTTAAACCCTGTAGAACTGGAATGTAGGTTGGACATTCTCAATTCATACATTAAACAGGCCATGACTTGCCAACAAAAAATAGAGTGTATCAACGAGTTTGATGTATTTCGGCCAGATCTAGAAGAAATCTGCGTTGCTTCGAAATCATTGTTTCTACAGGCGTTAGGTAAAAACCGCAAGTCTAGTATTCCTGATACTTCGCATGAATGCAGCAATCATCGTTCCAGGCTGCCAAGTATGCGTTTACCTAAATTTAGTGGGAAACATTCTGAGTACAAAAACTTCATAAGCCTTTTTGAAAGCTTAGTGCACAATGATCAGTCGCTAAGTGATATTGAAAAATTCAATCATCTCATTTCGTGTTTGTCTGACGAAGCTCTTGGTACAGTTAAGGCATTTCAACTCACTGAAACTAATTACTCAAAGGCATTAGCTAGTTTAAAAAGAGTTTACGATAACACTTGTCTAATCTTTTTCGATAGTATCTCGCAGTTTTTTGAACTGCCAGAAATGAACAAGCCATCTGCTTCTGCATTACGCAATATCATAGATACTGTTTCTGCCATATATGAGTCCCTATTGTCAATAGGAGATGATAAGAACATTTCAAATGCGATTCTTATTCATTTAGTCATGTCAAGAGTCGATGCCGCCACGAAATCTAAATGGGAGGAGCAATTAGATTACAATAAGCTGCCGCTCTGGTCTGATTGCGAGACTGCGTTAAATAAGCGATACCAACACATTTCTGCTGACGAAGCTTCTACGTCAAGGTCTCGATCGAACAGGCCAAAACAAGACAACTGGCAAGGTAAGAATGTAAAATCGTCACTTATGTGCAAGAAAAATAGTTCGCAAGAGGAAAGTAGATGTTTGTTCTGTAATGCGAAGGAACATGTAATAAATTCATGCTCCGCCTTTGCTGCCCTCTCAGTTACTGAACGGTTTAATTTCATTAAATCATCTTCGGCATGCATAAATTGTCTCAAGAAAGGGCACACGGTATCTAGATGCAAGGCGTCACGCTGCAGAGTGTGTAATCGGTCGCACCATACTCTTTTACACCAATATTCTACTAACACTCCTCAAACAGGTTTATCTTATAATCCAGAACAACCTATTATTTCTCGTGCCTCTGTGAATCATAGCTCATCGAATGACGATCAAATTATTCTAGCCACTGCAGTCATAACCATTCAAGGAAAATCTGGAGAGTATCAGCTGGCCAGAGCACTGCTCGATTCCGGTTCTCAAGTCAACCTTATAACCGAGGAACTTGCACAACGACTGCAACTAAAAAAAGAAGCGAAAACTCTAAACCTGATTGGCATTGGTGAAACAAACTCCACAGTACGGCAAAAATTACATGCCACTGTGAGATCACGTATTAACTCTTATGAGTTTTCTACTGATTTTTGGGTAATGCCTTCAATCTCCACTTACCAACCCGACAAATTTGTGTCAATGAGTAATTGGAATGTTCCTTCTAATCTTTCACTTGCTGATCCGCACTTTCACAAACCGCAAAAGATAGATCTTCTACTTGGTGCCGAAAGCTTTTTCGAACTGTTGTCGATTGGACAAATAAAACAAGGTACTAATCTTCCAATTCTCCAAAAAACTTTACTTGGATGGATTGTATCAGGAAAATATAAAGATGTCCCAAGTAATGTATCTAAGATATGCAATTTAATACGCCTTCAAGAAGCAGAGTCAACAGGTGATTTCTGCTTAAACTCTCTTGTGAAAAAATTCTGGGAATTGGAAGAAATTCCCAAGGAGCTCACGGTCAAAAAATACACAATAGAACAACAACACTGTGAGACCAAGTTTCTCAACACAATTTTACGCTTACCTTCAGGGAGGCTTAAGGTGCAGCTTCCTTTCAAGTCCAACCCCAACCTTCTAGGTCAGTCATATGAAACAGCAAAAAATCGTTTTCTCTCACTGGAACGCAGGTTGTCGAAAGACTGTATGCTTCAGAAGCTGTATATGGAGTTTATGGCAGAGTATCGTGACTTAGGTCACATGACATTAACTACTGACAACTTTTCTTCGACACCTCATTACTATATACCGCATCAGTGTGTGTTGCGACCTCAGAGTACCTCGACAAAACTTCGCGTCGTGTTCGATGCTTCATGCCGAACATCTTCACAAGTGTCGTTGAACGACATTCTAATGGTTGGTCCAACGGTACAGGAAGAATTGTATTCAATCCTACTTCGCTTTCGTATGCACAAATACGCGATGACTGCTGACATTACAAAAATGTACCGTCAAATCGAAGTTGACGAGGCAGATCGCAATTTTCAGCTTATTCTCTGGAGGGAGAAACCTACGGATCAGATTAGCGTTTATAAACTGAACACAGTGACATATGGTACTTCACCTGCTCCTTTCTTGGCAACACGTTGCCTAAACTACTTAAGTGACCTGTACAAGAATTCTCATTCAGTTGGAGCAAGGGTTATCCGACATGACTTCTATGTCGATGACCTATTGACTGGAGCTGACAGTCTGAAGGAACTGGAAACAATTCGTACCCAATGTACTGAAATTCTTGATGCGGCTGGACTTAAATTAGCGAAATGGTTTTCAAACCATAAAACGTATGACTCGTCAGACTTCTTTCTAAATGTTAATAATTCTGATTCCACAAAGGCGCTAGGTATACACTGGATTCCCCAGAATGATACGCTTAAGTTCCATGTAGACGAAAAGTTTCATGACTTGCGAGCAACAAAAAGAAACATACTATCAGTATCAGCTCGACTCTTCGATCCCCTCGGACTAGTATGCCCAATAGTGACTAAGGCAAAAATTTTATTGCAAGAACTTTGGCTTCAGAAGCTTGACTGGGATGAGTCAATTCCTATGCATCTCGATTCTAGCTGGCAAGCATTTAAAAGCAACCTGACTCAGATGGACTCTATTTCCATTCCGCGGTATGTTCATATTCATTCAAATATAAAATGCGATATTCACGGTTTCGCCGATGCGTCAATGAGAGCGTACGGCTGTTGCATCTACGTCCGAATTCATGATTCGAATGGGATTCATTCTGAATTGTTAACTGCCAAATCTAAGGTTGCTCCTTTAAGCACAAAATCATTACCCAGATTAGAGCTGTGTGCCGCTCATTTATTGGCTAAACTATGGTCTCGAATTCAGCCGTTGATTACTTGCGAAATCGGGGATGTTTATTTTTGGACGGACTCTGAAATTACACTTCATTGGATTAAAACTCACCCATCTACTTTAGCAACATTTGTAGCAAACAGAGTTGCAGAGATCCAAGAATGGACGAGCGAAGTTTTTTGGAGACACGTTCCATCAAAGCTAAATCCTGCAGACTTAGTCTCCAGAGGATGTGATGTAGATGAGTTGATTCACTCAATTTGGTTTCGTGGCCCATCATATTTGCTTCAAGATGCCACTAACTGGCCAAAAAATAGTCATTTTCCACTATCAACAGATGAGAAAAGTTTAGAGAAACGAAAGGTCAAGGTCGGACTTTTAGCAGTTGAAATTGAAACTAATGTCATTTCAAAACTAATCTGTAGCCAATCATCTTACCCAAGACTGCTGAGAATTTTCGCGTACATTCTACGTTTTATCACTAAGAAAAATGAGAGAGCCAACGCTCTTATTCCGACATCAAAGGAGCTTAATTGGGCATTCTTGAAAATCGTTGAATTTATTCAAAATCACGAATTCAAGGAAGAAATCGAAAAAATGAAGAAGTCGCATAAATTACCAGTCAGCATTCAAAAACTAACTCCATTCATTCATACAGTCCAAGATGGTTCTCGAACATGCAATTTGCTTCGTGTAGGAGGTCGTCTACTAAACGCACCACTGTCTTATGATTCAAAATTTCCCTTGCTGTTACCTAAAAAATTGCATTTTGTCGAGATTTATTTACGATTTCTCCATACAACCAATTGTCATGCTGGTCCAAAAGCCTTAGAAGTGCTGCTTCGTGAAAAAATTTGGGTCATAAATTCAAGCAAGGCATGCAGTAAAACCGTAAGAGCATGCATACATTGTTTTCGATACAAACCTAAGCTGTTGTCCCAAGTAATGGGAAACTTACCTGCAGATCGGTTAAAGGCACTACGACCCTTTTTAATTAGCGGTGTCGATTTTTGTGGGCCTGTATACACTACTTTGAAAATTCGTGGTCGACCACCAGTTAAAATGTATATCGCAGTGTTTGTTTGTTTCACGTCAAAGGCTATACATTTAGAACTTGTAACA
>NC_051846.1:88402590-88411164 GCF_002237135.1 Teleopsis dalmanni
GAACTCTTCGAACGAAACTTTACACACATACTTTTCGGGAGCCATTTGGTTTGATTGAAATTGGACGTCTATTTCTTGTATCTGTGATATAAACTTAACAATCGGATATGAGGTTTCTCCGTTTTTAATAAAGGTATTCAAATGGAATTTGGTGTATACAGTACTGATATTTGCAAAAGACAACGTACAAAATTATTTTCAAATAGGTTTAAATCTAGATATAGCTTCCATATAAGTATCTCGATTAAGACACATATTTTTCTTAGAAAAACTTTTTTATTTTATAAATAGGTTTAATATTTTATTTGAAGTACATACATATTATGTACTTTAAATTTAAAATTTACGTATCTTTTATAAAATGCAATATGAAGTTAATCCAACAAAAAACGTTTCGTCCCACTTTTGAGAATTTATTAAAAATAAATACAATGAATACAAAAATTTATAGTGGGGCCCCCTAAATTCGGGGGCCCGAAAGCGTTGCTTCCAGTTGCTTCCCTGTAGTTACGCCACTGGTTGTATCACAAAATAATGTCGGTAGTGGTCCGCTGTACGTGCTACTAGTTCGTACTAGTTTACTATGTCTACCAAACATTTATTTCGCAAATGATTTGACTTAATTAATTATTTCGAAAACTCGTCACAACATTTATGAATAAATAGTAATTTATGAATAATAATTGAATAAGACTTGCAGATACTCATGAGAAAAAACTTAAAATAAAAAAATAGCCAAACGATTATTGGAGCACCCATTGTAAACATTTTCTAGTGTGAGGTATTTAGTATATTACAAAAGTGTTTCAGCCACATTGTGATCGGTACCTGTAGTAAATATAATACATGTTTTAAAATTATTAGAAGTAGTTAGGTTATTTCAGGTTATACCGGCGATCCTAGGTGGATCCACTTAGGCCTATAGGCCCATTGTGCTAAATAATTGTAGTTAGTTGTGTTCATTTTATAGATTGGTTAACATTGCTATTTGTTTTTTTTATTCAAAGAGTGTTCCAGTTTATATTGTATGGTTTATTCGAAAGGTTACAGAGTAATCCAGTAGCCGATATGATGGCCTTATGTTTATTTGTGTTTATAAAATATCTAGCCTGGTTTCCATATTATAGTTATTTATGAAGCTGGAAGTATGGCATTTTAGTACGAAAGTCTGTTGTTTAGACTTTAGTCAAAACTTTAGTCAAAGTTCCTCCTTAAATTTTATTATTTGCTGATGCAAACTGAGTTTTATCAGTTTTACAAATATTACTTTTTTAGAACCATTTTAATAGAACACGACTACATGTAAAAGCAAGTTCAATATAAACTTAGTGTGTTCGCGTAGGTGCGAGACCCAATTTCATTTGATATTTATGTAAAATTAGAATTATCACGCCCTTCGTTATTTCGGTATTTTATATATTATTGAAAATAGATTTGTTTTTTTTTCCTCTACACTAAAATACTAAATTTTTATGATAATTTGTTAGCTCCTAATCAGTATAAGTTTATGCATCTGGAAATGATTAAGGGCATAATATTATACCTATATGGTATAAATCTTGATGACTTGCTTTTAAAATTACTTACAAGATTTTTTAATATATATTTTATTACATATAATAATAATATATATAATATATATAATTATATAATATATATATATAATATATATAATATATACAATTTAATATATATGTACTTTTAATATATTGCCCGTAAAAAATTGTACAATTCCTTTACTAATTGAGAACATTAATTCCTATAACTTTGCATTATAAGCATATAGGTATTTTTAAAACCGCTTTCATTATGAATTCATATCTGTTAAATCTGTTGACTGTAAAGATCTAAGACGATATAGTGTCAAAAGATATTTGCTTTAAGTCCTGGATACATGATGTTGGCTGGAATGTTTAAAACATAGTAAGAAAAATTTTATAAAATTCTGCAATTAATAAGATCAAGTTTTTTGCCAAATGAATATTTCTTTAAATAAAAATATTTCTTTAAATAATTTCTTCTTTCGCTGCCTCAGATGTCTTTCTAATATCTTCTAATATTTGTTTTGGTGTATTGGTAAAACTACATTATTTTATTTTTATCGTATACCAATGAATTTAAATTGATAAATTCATAAAAATAAATTTAACATTATAACCGTGTTTTTATTTTTGTCCAAAACAACTATGAACGTATGTATTTGTTTTTGCGTTTCCCCATTCTATACAGGGATTTGTATTAGCCCTCGATCACATCTGGTTTGGACAGCCCTGCCCTACATCATCAATTGCTCTACGAGCATATTTAAAAAAAAGCGAGAAAAACAGAGATTGTTATAGTTTTTAATTGTTTAATTAGTTATTTTTCGCAATACGTAATATTATATTATGTATAGTAATATAGGATAAGCCAAATCGTCGTTTATTTACTTTGATACACTTTACGGTACTTGCAATATCTTGATAGTGTGAAACTATCAAGATATTTGTAATCTATCTATCACTGTTTTTTATAGATAAATCAAAATTTTCTTTTATTGTTTTTTTTAAAAAATTGTTAAACTCATGTAGGAACATGTAAACATTAATATGTCTCATATATATAATACTTTTTATTAAAATTTATTAAAGAAAATTTAAAATTACATTAAAAATTATAATTACTGGTCCTTATTCTGAACACTGAACCTTATTCTGCTTCAGTGATTATTTTAAAATTTTAAAACACATCCCATAAATGGTATAGTCTTTAAGAAATCATCAGAAACTGTATAACTGAAACACATATAATTGTAATATTCTCACTCCTCTTGGAGATTCAAAACATATCCGTAACTTCATTATTTGCAAATTATATTATAAGTTTAACTGTTAAATAAAAAACTTCTTAATATGTTTCTTAAAAAAAAGGTTGTGATTACTGGAGACTTCTAGTATTAGGACAATTGATAGTCGCCTGATAACGAAAATATGTAAGCACGAATATACTGTGTATGTATCACAAATCATATATTTTTAAATGCGATCAAGTTATTTCAATAACTATCCTAAGAATAGTTGATAGAGCACCTGGTTTAGATAAAATTTTATCGGTTGAGATTTTTGGCAGAAATGCATAAACATGAATAATTCGAAAGTACACATAAAACATGATATTAGGATACATTTTTTAACTAATTTATAGGTCTCACTTTTTAATAACTTGTTACTTACTTTTCGTAGGATTTATTATTCAAATTAATTGTTCTTTTGCTTCCGTAAGCAGTTTGTTTTTTTTAGCACAAATAAATTTTCTTATTACAGAAATTCTTAAACTTATTTTCCAAGTAAGTTTGTGAAATTTTATTTATCCCCTTAATATTCCAGTGAACTACGCATGTGCAAAATTATGTGCGTTCAAATTCCAACCTTCCAAGTGTCATATACGGTTTTTTTTAACATGTTGCTGATACAGAAATCCAATGGATATTTCAAAACCAGACATGTTTAATTTTCTTAAAATTTATTGTTGGTATTTACTCATAAAGTGTCACGTAACTCTGGGCTTTAGAAAAGTAGACACGGAAATTAAAATTACATCTTATTTGCTACATGGGATAGTCCAGAAGCCTCATCGTCTTGTGCATTCATAACTAAGATATACCTACTTTAGAAGAAAAATATTTATGGTACATCATCCTAAATCCTAAATATCCTAAATATCCTAAATATAATAATATATTATACAGAATTTAAATTAAAATTTCTGAATTTATATTATGATATATTTAAATGAATTACAATATTTCTTCTGAGATATTTCTTATGCGTATTGTAATCGGAAAGTAAGTCTTTAAAACAAAATTTTGCATTAGTGGACATGTTGATCTTCCACAAACGTTGCGTAAATAACTATAGATTATAGTCTTTTAGAGTATAATTATTGATTATAGTACCATTGGGATTATTTGAAAGGGGGTAGTGCATTGCGTCCTAAAAGACCTATTGTGCCCCTTTGTTGGATTAGAGTGTTTCTTCCTTTAATGAAAGATAATATAAAGCTTACCTTTCTTAGTCTTCAATCTCTATGGTCCATGAAATACCTTCCTAGGTGTTTCTTCCGCTTGTGCATCAATGCCGAGCACTCCCCAACCACATGGTATGCAGTTTCTCTCTCTTCTCTACAATATCTGCAGTCTGAGTTGGATTGATTTCCTAGCTTCGTTAGGTGATTACTCAATCTACTGTCACCAGTCAATAATCCCGTGATGATTCATAGGTTATTTTTTGATTATTCTATGCAATATTTGATGCATTTTAGGTTGGAAGTCCCTAAAAGCATATAAGATTGTGATAGTCTTGACAACCTTTCCCAATAGAGGTTTCTTTCTTTTTCCTCAGCGGCGTTCATAAGAATGGATAGAGTTTCTTTACAAAGACCACAGAAGAGTTCTGGGGCTATCATTATTAAAGCCGTGCCTATTCTTGTAAGTTCGTTTGCCATTTCATTACTTTGGATACTAGCATGCCCCGGAATCCATATTAAGTGCATCTGATTGTTCCTTTGAGATATAGTGTGTAAAAATATTAACACCCTTTGATATCACTACGCAATGATAATGAAATAAGTAATAATTAAAAAATTATATATAATACAATAAAACACTCATTATTAATAAATAAAAATTAATTCATTATTTAATTTAATTATGGTATAAGCTTAACGCTTCAAGTTAATTCAATTTTCAACTGGATTATTTTGAAACTAATTTTGTTTTTCCGACAAAAAACTTAATTGTATTTTTTCACAATCAATTTCTTCAGCTGCAATCTTGTGTTTCTGGACAACAATTATTTTAATTCTTCGCCATATTCTTGGTACTCGCTTGTTCGATTAAGACTAGATGCTTCTGGCATAGCTATTGTGTTAATACGTGAGAGTCTGCTACTATATTGTCTTCACCTGACGAATGTACAATATTGGTTGTAAATTCTGCTATGCAGCTCAGATGACATAATTAGCTAGGAGATATCTTGTTTGTTTTCTGCTGAAACAGCTTGTGATCAGTGCGGATGACGAAATGATGCCCTTAAAGCTGCTGACGAAAATGCGTATACTGGTAGAAGTTCTCTGTCATAGATGCTGTAATTCCCTTTTGCCGATTTAAGCTTGGCGGAGAAGAACGCTACTGATTTTTACTAGTTGATATATGTTATTTGCCTTATAGTTTTCAAGTGATGTGTTGAGTTTTGCTGTTCGAATTATTTCTGTTTTATCTATCTTCTTGCATTCTTTTAGTAGGATGCTAACCGGTGCTTGTAGCTGTGCTGCTCGGGGACTGTACTTTCGATAATAAGTGACAACTTCAAAGAATTGACATGTACTGTCTTAGTTCTGACATAATTTTGAATGACTAGAAGGGAATTTCTTTAATACCAGCAGTTTTCCAGATTTTCAACAAAATAATTATAGATAGAATCGCCGGAACATTAAACGCAGTTATTCGAAAAACTCAAGCAGGTTTCCGTCAGGCCTCAAAACTGAATGCTGCTTTATATCTAACATTTATTCATTTTGAAAAGACGTTCGATACGCTTAAGAGAAGTTACATAAGTCTAGCGTTAAACGCTAAAAGTATTCCCAACAGGATCATTAATATCTTCAAAAAGAGCTACGAAGGGGCCAATAGCAGAGTTTTACATGAAGGTGCACTCAGCAACAGCTTTAATTGCAATAGTGGAGTGCGACAGGGCTTTCCCCTCTCACCGTTATTGTTTATTACAGTCCTAGACGTTGTTCTCGAAGTAGTGGAAGAAAGCCCAATTGGCATCGGCTAGAAGCTGAATCAAAAGCTTGGTCATTTCGAATATGCAGACGATATAGTATTGTTAGCAAGCAGATATACTGATATGCAAACTCTCGTTAATAGCGTATGCGAACAGTCAGTTAAAGTCGGTCTAAAAATCAACGCGTTAATGATAAAAACAATGAGAGTGAAAGCAAGCAATCAATCGCCCATCCTTTTAAACGACCATAATATTGAAGATGTGCATGATCTCGAATACCTGAAAAGCGTAGTCAAAAAATGCAAAAGGTTCTTTCGCGTTGTCTAAAAAAGTTTATAAAGATAACAATAGCTGCGGTTCAGCAAACCATGATCCGGTTAATTTTACATGCAAAACAATAATAACAGGGTGAATCAACAATTAATCTAGTTCACATTTTGGTTCAATGTGGAATGTATGTACAAAATAAAAGTGAAACGTATATTAATGAAAATGTCGTTGACAATGCGATTTTAACATATGATACGGTGCAGTAAAAAATATAAAAATAAAACTGCTTTAATATTTATTTATTTTATTTAACATGTTATTATTATTTATTTTTTTGTTTTATGTATTATTATTAATTTCTTATGTTTTATTATTATTGAAAATTGTTTCTTGATAATATATTAAAATAAAATAATTTGAAATGAATATATAAAAATTAAGATAAATTCTTATATTTAATTAAAACAACAATAGGCTTTTTCGGTGGCTCGCAAGTACGGCAAAAAACAACAAGTTGCTGGCCTACACTGGCCGAAATGTACGCAAAACAACAACACTATTTTCTCTACATCGGCCACTATAGGTATGCACACATCGGCCAGTAAAAAAAAGTGTTACATACGCAATAAATGAACTATTGTGAACCTTCATTGAAAACTCCAACGAATATTGCAATTATATGTCAAAAATCATATATAAATAAAAATTTAAACAAAATTCAAAAATTTCATAAATTGGAAAAAAGAAAAATTTCAGTGTTTTATTTGAAATTTTCAACTTTTTTTCCATTTCTTTTAATTTTTTAATCATTTTAATTTTCAATCTATGTTAATTATTTATTTTTGTACAAAATTTTTGCTATTTGTCAAAACATAATACTTGACAGATTACAACAGTGATGCCAATAGCACGCATGGCCAATATAGGCCATCATGCATTTTTTGCAACAATCTGTCTACAACATATATTATGCAATTTGCCCATGCGCACATAAATAAATTTGTTACTGAAGGTGTTTTTTATTGTTCCATAAAATGCAACAATCAACGACCAAAAGTGTCTTCTATGACAATCCTTGCCTACGAATGCATTACTTGCAAATCCAAGGATATGCACAATTTTCTAAAAAAAAGAACATCTGGGGAATTTGTTTGAAAGTGATGCTGTACTATACAGTTGCGATCTACGCAAAACTCAACTGTCGTGTAAGGAACTAGACTCTCCAACAGACACGTCTATAAAAAGACTATTTGCATCGCAAAGTGCCTGCAAGATTAAACTGTAATATGGCTTCCTATTGAAATAAGTCAATTATTTTCCAAGTAGAAGCTTTTGATAAATACCTCAAGCTAGCAAGAAGGAACGAGAGTATGGGTATGCAACGCATATCAATTGGTGAATACAATTTTGAGGTTGTTAGTAACTTTACCTACCTCAGTGCGTTGATTAGCAACAATAATGATTGCAGAATCGCAATAAGAAATATAATACAAGCAGCAAATAGATGTTTTTATAAATATTTAGACTTGATTAAATCAAAAGTACTATCCAAGGAAAGTAAGCTACGAATGTACAAGACAATAATAAGACCGGTAGTTACATATGGCTCAGAAACATAGACAATGACAATAGACAATAAGGCAATTGTATTTGCCCTATATCTTAAATTCTCCCTATATGTAAATCTCCTTCTTTACACTCGTCCGATTGTGACCACAACGAATATTTTGTGTTTCTTGATTGGAATTTGTCAACAAATCTATTGAAATAGAAAATATAATTAATAAAAAGTAATTGTATTTTCTATGTACACATATGCTTCAAATAATTGGTAATACATGGTACAAATCTAAAATTTTTGCTAAAATCTTCATGGGGAAAATTCCATAAAATTACTAATATTTCCATGCTGATGCACTTCATCTCTTGAGCTTAATACATTTGAACAAGATTTTAAAAATGGGGTGAAGAATCAGTTTCGCTATCGTTCGATGATTGTATTAATATCTTTAAATAAATTTTCATTTATTTACTACAGAATTTAAGTTAATTTTTAAAGTTTATAATAAACGAAACTGACATTTAATAATTTATAAATTTTAGCAGATTACATATTTTTTAATATATTTTAGATTTCTTATTTTTTGTATTTAAAATTTTTTAAGCTATTCTTTTAGCACCAAAATTATTTATATAAATCAAAACAAAATTTTGTAAATAAACACAGTTGACATCAAAGAATATCTTTACAAGAACGGAAACTCCGCCCACTTCGTGAGAGTGCATTTGAAATTGTTTTTGAAAACTTATTTTTTATAACATTTCGGCACACGTATTAAATACATGTGATCTTACCACGATAACATCAAATTGCTCTCTTTTTGGGGTTGCAGTATAATAATTTGCTGCTACTTGCTAATCATATGTTAACTTTTTAGTAATATAAAAAACTTATGCTTCTTTATTTGGTTAATAATATTACATTACGTAAACAAAATATATATTGTAACAAGTAATATATGATAAATAAATTTATAAA
>NC_051846.1:88411264-88415085 GCF_002237135.1 Teleopsis dalmanni
TCATGCAGATAAGCATGACTATATTACTATATATATACATATATACAAATATTTATATATATGTATATATTGTTAATCAACAGTTTTTATTCAAAAACAATTGCTATAGAAGTTATACAATGAAAGCCCGGGGGGCTTTCAGATTATTTAAATCAATAAAAAATTTTTTATCTTGAATGTACATATGTATCAATGTTGTGCTACGATTCATTTCAGAGGGGTTCAGCCTACTACATGGCTACGTGCCAGTGCATAATAATTTATAACAGTTAAAATGTATTATCTACTCAATTTTTTCCATTTGATTAACAGTTATTTTTAAGAGCCTAACTACAAGTATATATAGAATACATTTTCACAAATTTGTTAATATATTAAACAATATTTATACGAATTTATTTGGAATTAAATTAAACACAACATTTTTTTATACTGATAACAATAAGCGATTCAAATTTATGATATCAACTACAGGGGAAAGACCACACTCAGTTATATAATAAATCATATATATTCATATATATAAATCATATATTATCAATCATATTATCAAGATTTATATCAGATTCATACTATCTAAACTGCATATAAATTGAATACACTCTATGATCACCACACCATAGGTTTAGAAAACTACCTGACCAAATGTAAGGGAAAAATGTCAAGGATAAAAAACGATTTTAATCTAAACGCTGGGTCAAGACGCTGGGAATTATCTGTTATTGTTGTAAAACAACGCTGCCACATGTGGCCTGAGGCTAATGTGTGTGCAACCCACGACATATTTCTAGTCTGTTACAGTTACGCGAATTTTCTTTTAAGTACTGTAAAATCACATTATTTTATTTTTATGGTATTCCAAATCAATTAATTTAAATTGATAAATTAATAAAACTAAATTTAATATTATAACCGTGTTTTTGTTTTTGTCGAAAACAACTATGAACGTATGCATTTCTTTTTGCGGCCCTCCAATCTGTACATTGATTGATAGTAACCCTCGATCGCATCTGGTCTGAACAGCCCTGCTGTAAAAGACTGGTGTATATGGATAGGGTGCATAACATTTTTGGACGGTCGGCATTATCTCATGGTAGCTCTTTTCATTATGAAATATAACAGACTTCTAAAGCGGGAGCCACCGCCCTCTCATCTTGGCTAAGACTAATATATATACTACTGCAAATTATATATTAACTAATATTAAAGAATATTGTAAGACGGTTTAAAAAAATAATTTGATACAATTCACGTTAGAAAAATATTATTATTATTATATTATTATCTATTATTATAGAATTTATGTTATTTACTTAAAGATGATTTTAATTGAATGTTACTTGAAGTTGAATTTAAATTAATTTATTATAATTTACGTGTAAAATGTTTATAATTTCGTTGTTATTATTATTATTGTATTGTATCATTTTCAAAATTTTCCGTTTTCGTAGCCCCGTTTTTTTACATATTTTTTTTTTTTTGAATACAAAACTTTTGTCAATTAAAAAAAAAACACGCGCAAAATTTAGGAAAATAAAAAATTGTTTTTGAAAAAATTAGCATAAAAAAGCTGCGCACATTTTTATTAATAAGTTCGGTTGGTAATTTTTGTTGATAACAAATTTATTTTAAACGAAAAAACTTACTTGTAGTTCGGCCAACTCTTTCTTTAGTTGTAGCGATTTGGGACCGGGAATAGAAGTCTTGACGACTGGTTCTTTTGGCTCCACATTAGTGGCAAAATATTTTGCATTCGAACAACCTTTTTAATTAATATTACAGCACTTTTATTGTAAAAAAACATTCGTCTTTATTATTTATTAACTTTACCTGGAAGCGCACGTGAAACTCTTAAAATTTTTGGAACTGACAAATAACGCATTATTATGCTTTTTCGACTGACTGACTGACTGACTGACTGACTGACTGACTGACTGACTGACTGACTGACTGCTGGCTGCTAACAGCTTTTCCTATAACTGCTCTCAGAGCCAACACTAACCGAACTGTTTCAAATTGTTTGTGGTATTTTGTGAACCTAAACCTTAAATTTTTGATTATGCGCAGTCCGTGCTTTTTTTATTTGTTTGTTTTTGTCAAGAATAGTTATGTGAAAGTGATGTAGAGAAAAGATATGTGATAGTGATACTCGCACGCTGTATTGTACTCTATAAAGCGACCTTCTTGATTCCATCCGCTCTTTAAAGTGTTGTTCAATTTTAATACGAACTGTGTGTCCGTCATATGTTTATGAACCTATTAACAACGCCGCTCTTCCATATAACAAATTTAAATTGGCAATTTAAAGCGCTTTAGTAGTTTATTTTTTATAGGTATTTGAGTTAATTGAATTGTTTTGATTAATGCTTATATGTACACATCTTCCACATTTTAAAAATTGTTTGTTTCGCTTACGTAAATATAGATACACATATCTACATATCTATTTGGTTATTATGTATTATGATAAATAATAAATTTTATTCTCTTATTCCATTATATTTTTTGTCTGCTTTTTAAATTGCTCTGTTGTTTATCAGAAAAACACATTTAAAATAATTTTTGTTCTTTTTTATGTATATATATAGCATATGTTTATGCCTTTTATATACATATATGTATATGAAGTATCAGAAAGCTGTGTATGATATTTTATCTATTTATTTAAAAATAATTAATTTCATACAAAATTAATAACTAATTATTAATAAGTTAAGTTCTTAACGCAGTTTTTTTTGTTTTTGTTTAAAAGTGCAATTTCATTATTGACAATACCGACAGCTGGATGAATAGATTTTCAACTGCATATTTTAAGAAAATTAAATGATTGCTAAAATTATTTCTTTCTAGTACAAAATCACAAGACTTCAACTGCTTCTGTTCAGGGTCTTAATTTTTAATTGAGCCCTGATTGAGTTTTTCAAAGCGAAGGGCACGAAAAATACATCATACGATTATATGTTCCTGATATTAGGCTCTTTTATAAATATTTCACTCAATTTTGCCCGATTCATATCTGCGTACTGTCTACTTTCACATTTTTTGTTAAAAACGAAGTACCCATTATTTTAAATGTAAATACGGGGTATATAGTTGCGTGCCTTCAGGATTTGTTTCCAAAATTATTGCATAATTGAAGGTGACCGGTCATTTGTTAGAATGACCGCAATTTGTTTACTATATCCATGGTAAACTTATTAACTGAATTCAGTACTAAGTTTTTTTAATTGATATAACTCAAGACATATAACACAGTATATTTTGTACTATTTTCTATTATTTCTATTATTTTCTATTATAAAAAATATTTTTTTTTTCGAACAGTAGTGAACTACAACAACAAAAATTCATTTTTATATTATTTTAATTAATTGAATTTTTGGCTGACTATACACTTATTTCGATTATTGTCAAATACCCATCATCAGTGGTCTTGGAAATAATTCTTGTATTTGATTAATTGTAAATAATTAGTTTTGAGACTGTAAGTACCAGGAATCGAACTCGGATCCTGCCAAATGTGAAGCTCAGAATCAGCGCATCTTAACCAACTGACCCAAAGCCGTACTTGACTTTTTAAGTTCGCACATTTTTGAATTTTGTTACTTTCGCTATGAAATATTAGAACGAAATCATAAACCAGCTGTAAAATAATTGAATTAATTAATTATTTATATTCTTATTTTTAATTGTTAAATTTCAATACTATTTTGTTTGTAGAGGCATTATTTGTTGCATGATTTGGTCTTTCTTATGTATAGAACCTAATTTAGGAACGTAATGCTGAGAAAGTCATGCTAATGTTACTCCACTAGTCGCAT
>NC_051846.1:88415185-88496942 GCF_002237135.1 Teleopsis dalmanni
CACCCATTTCCAATCCAGTATACTCTGAAACATTTCCCTCCCCTCTTACACCACCCTCAACTAACGACATCATAATCCATGTGCACGTCTTCGTAATTTCCTTGTCTGAAAATCTGGACCAGCATTTATCAATTTTTGGTCCATAATTTATATATACAGGAATGGCAGTAGTACAAATAACCATTTTCATCTTTTCATAATCAGATGTATAAATACTCCGCCATTATGAAGAAGTCAAATAAACTTTGAAACTTTCGCGATATTTATATAATTAATGATTACATATATTGTATAATATATGTTCAAATAAGACTTTAACAACAATATCTTATATTTTAATTGACATGATAAATAATTATACACAATCGCACTGAAGCGTGCAACATTTAAACCTCCTAAAGGCACAATAGGATTATAGGATTATAGCTTTTTATATATTGTATGTATTACTAGTAATCAATGTCTTTAGTTCATGTTTACTAATTGCCTTATATTTTAATACCTTTAGTGAACATTATACTTTGTATCTTTATATATGTCACATGCAAATATGATATAACTTCAAGGAGACGAATGTTTTTAAACCTCGCACTGGTCGCTCACCAATTTCGTCAGATAGAGAAAGACGTTGCATAATCAACCAGGTGTAAGTAAATGCAAGAGCCTTCAAACTAGCTGCACATATTGCCGACATACTTGAAAACAAAATATATCCTGATACTGTGCGGAAAATTTTGAAGAAAAGCCAGTATTATACCCGGATTGTAAGAAAGACGCCTTAAATATCCAGAAATAATAGAATATAAGGGGTAAACTTTATAAGAAAGCATGTAAATAACCTATGCAATTCTGAAAAAGAATTATTTTCTCCGATAAGAGTTAATTCTGCATATCTGTAATCAAAGGTAGAAAACTTGTATGGAGAAAATAAATACAGCCTATAACAAACAAAACTTAATTTCAACGGTTAAACATGGTGGTGGTGTGTAATGGGTTGGGGGATTATGGCTAGTAATGGTGCCGGTAAGTTTGAAGATAAATATTCTAACCTTGAAGTAACCTTTTTATTTCAGCAGGACAACGACTATAAGCTTACAGCAGCGATCGTATGGGTTTGGCAGCGGAACCATGCTCCCAGGCCTCTTTAAACACTACCAGAATTACAAGACCTTAAGTACCATAGAACATTTGTGTTATTATTTGGAAAATAATATTCGCCAGCACACGATTTCCAGTAAGGATATTAATATATCCCAAATATATATTCTAAACATTAAGAAGTGGACGCAGACTTTTTCTATTTCAAAAATTGTTGCTATTGCATATATAATTGTATTTAATTTTTTTTTAAAGAATAATTATTAATTTTTTATGTTTGAACTTCATTGTTGTTTTTTTTTTGGTTAAAATAAATCAAAAAACAGATCTCAATTTCAGTAAAAATCAAATTAGTTATGCGAAATTTAAGAAAAGTTTTGTGGGTGGACGCACACTTTTTCTACTATGTGTATATATACAGTGTTGTGCATAACAAAAGCAACCAAAATTTGCCCATCAAATAAATAAGTTTTTTGTCTACTTTTTACTTTTCATTCAAAAATCTAAATACACATTTTTATTTGTTATTGTATTAGCTATTATAAAAAAACAACAAAATCTACAATTCTTCATAACGGGTTAATAAATTCACACAAATAATAAAATATTGCGAAATGCGGCTGTGCAAAACAATAGCAACTGAGACAAGATCAATGATAGATCTATTACCAAAGTGCATTCTAACAAGATATTTTTTGGATTTTTTGCATTTTTATGCTGTGATTTATGTTTTTAAGCAAATTAGAACATAAACACAGAATAGTTCAATATTAAATCAGGTAATGGAAGTACGTTTTTATCATGGCTCGTGACACGTATACTTTGAAGTTAAAAGAAGCAAGAATTGAAAAATATTTAAATGGCAGTGCTCAAATGAAATAGTCAAAATATTTAAAATTAATTAGTTTATTGTTTCGCAGCTTATAAAAAAATATAATTTGACAAAATACCGTTAAAACGGTTTATTTGGGTGAAGCCCCTTGTACTCATAGACTACTCATAGAATTGATCGAAAAATCATATGAATTACAAAAAAAAAGCATTCATTTCGTCGAAAAAGATCGTAGATGAGCTTAAACTATATGTGGGCTCAAATATTGTACGCAGACGTACTCTTGAAGCAGATTTCAAAAGTTACAAACCAGTCAAAAATCCAAAGTTAACTAAATAGCATTTGCAAAAGAACTAGATTTTTTGTTTTGCTCTAATTAATATTAATATGAAATAATATTAATATTAATTTTGAACGATATCACTAAAATTGAATACTTGTTAAATGGAAAACAGTTTTTCTCAGCAATAAATCGAAATTAAATATCTCTAAATCTGATAGGATGCGCACAGTACGTCGCGAAAAAAAAAACGTTTATATCCGCGTAACTGGCATGCGACGGTGAAGCATGGGGATGGGTCAGTAATGATTTGGGGGTGCTTCTCAGGATTTAGACTTGGACCTTTTCATGAAATTCATCAAATAATAGCCCAACATGTGTACGAAAAAAATTTAGAAAGCCATATGGTACCCCATGGTTGATGAGAAATGTCACTCCAACGGGTATATCAGTACGATAACGACCCAAAACACACCTTAAAGCTGATAAGAGAATGGATTTTGCAAAATGGAATTCCAATTTTAGATTAGCCAGCCCAAACACCTGATATTAATTCAATTGAGAACATTTTGGTATTCTCAAACGTCGCTTTGGGGGTCGAAAAGTTTCCAAATGTTTGAGGTCATGAAATATGAATGGTATGAAATTCCAAATAGTTTTATTAACAATTTAATATCACCTATGACCCGTAGAAGTGCCCAAGTAATAAAAAGCAAAGGGCTTTATACAAAATTTAGAAAAATAATACAAAAATTTAATATAATAAATAAAGTTGCTATTGTTCTGCACAGCCGCATTTCGCAATATCTCATTATTTTTGTGAATTATTTAACCCGTTATGAAGAATTGTAGATTTTGTTGTTTTTTTATAATAGCTAATACAATAACAAATAAAACTGTATATTTAAGTTTTTGAATGAAAAGTAAAAAGTAGACAAAAAACTTATTTATTTGATGGACAAATTTTGGTTGCTTTTGTTATGCACAACACTGTATATAAAGGATTCGATAAAACCTTTAATTAATAAATTCAGATTTCAAAGTTAAATTAAATTTGCTTTAAATTTAACCTTTATTTTCCCATATTTTTGAAATAAACGTAGCGATTTTAATCTATCTGTTACAAACTAAAACTACCAGAAAAATTACATAATAATCAACTAAATAATACTCTTTCAATTGCTAAAGGTTGTTAAAAGATAATTGGTACTGTATTCTCTTAATATTTTTAAATTGATTAAAAGTCAGTATATTAAGAAGCATATTTATTATTATATAAGATGTATGTTATATATATATGTATATATATATGTTCATTATATAAAACACTGAGCTACAATAGAAATATTGTGGTAAAAACTTACACAACATAACTTTAAATACATAATACATAAAAATACTTGAATATTCTACAATAATTTTGTGATGATGAAAATATTATCGGTGTACTACTCAAAAGTTCTCGTACAATGTAGTTTTTAATGTTTCATATGAGTACGCATTATAAATAAATCGACAATGGTCATTTGAATTAAATGGACAATCAATATATATATATATATTATATATATACTGATAATATATATATATATTTAATGAAAAAGTGAATCAGATTTATCCGTTTATATCTTAAATTTTTGGTTTTTAAATTTTGAGTATTTAGGTAAAATCAACTAGAATTAATACAATAATAAGCAAAGCCTTTCAACTAACAAAAATTTAAAACAAAACGTAGTTATTTTAAAATATTAATTATTAATATTTGCACATAAACTATTATATATAAAAATAATCTTAATTACTCGTATATTTATTTACCTTTTCTCAATATATCTTGTATAATTAAGTTAAGCAATTGGAAGTAAATAATATCATTTTTTTATCAATATAAATTAAAACTTTTTATGAAACAATATTTCATCGTCAGAAGTTTTTTGCTTTAACTAATTATAAATCTCTTATGTATATAATTTTTAATATTTTTATGCTAATGTAATTTATAAAAAGGTTTCCAAATTTATTGTATTATACTTTGAGTTAATAAATGCATGTCCTTTACAGTTGTCCTAGGTTTATATTATACTTATTTTGCTTCCTCTTTCTCTTTATTTTCTTCTGCTATTTCTTTCTCATTTGACTACAAAAGACAAATATAAATTAAAATATTTTTAAATTACTTATAATATATAATTATTTTTTATATATTCCAAAGAATATATTTGAACTTGGTACACTTGGTATTTCTCGTTCAAATTTATGAAAGAGAATTAAATAATAATTAAATTTATATTTTAATTAATAAATAGAAATTAAGAGCAAGTAATAGAATTAAAGTTTTACCTTATCCTTTTCCAATTCCTTTTCGATTTTATCAGCTTCAGTGTCTTGTTCATTTGACTTTTCTAATTCACCCTCCTTGCCCTCCTTGTTCTCTGGCCTATAAGTATATTGAAATAATATTTCGTGCGATGTACAATAATAATATCTTACTCTGGCTTTGGAATATGAGCATTTAGATCTAATTTTGTGCAAATTTCATCCCAATCAGGGAAGCATTTCTCCTTCATTCGCGAAACATGTCCAACCAAATTTGGACACTTTTCAGTCATAAAATCACGAAGTGGATAAGTAATGTCCTTGGACAAATAATGAAGTTGAGATAATACTGCAAATGCCACGACATCCAAAGTGGTTGGTTCGTCTCCAAAGAAGAATGGTTTACAATCCAACATCTCACTTAGTACTTTTAAATCATTTTTACCGAACTCTTCAATTTCTTCAGCACTGTGCACACCAATTCCATGGGCCTTCAACTTCTTTGTACCCTGGAACCACTAATTATGAAAAAATTGCCAAAGCAATTTAGGAAATATATTATTTATAAACAACAAAAACTAATATCTTTAAGGAATAACCACAAGAAGCATAATAAAGCGTGCAATCTTAAAATAATAAACTAATGCATTTAAGTCACTTTGATAGGATTGTTTTTACATTGAAAGCGTGATGATTATTCCTTATGTAGCTACTTTTTGTTGTTTACAACAGACAAATAAACAAATAAACAAATAAAAAATGTTTTGCAAATAAATTGTAAAACTTCAGAAAAATAAAATAAAATATAAAAAAAGTATTTATAAAGACCTGCTGCTTTATATAATAGCATATGTATGCAGTTATTTAAAAAGCAAAGCATTTATATAAAATAATATAATAAAATAAAACATTTTTAATACCTTTCTACCAAAAGTTATTTTAAAGAAGAAATTTAAAATAGAATTTGGTAAACGCAATCCGAGTGCGTGTTGCAAGTTTACTTTATATCCCTTCAAAACATTATCGGGATATTTAGCACGCCAGTAAAATATAATCCAAATTAGATGATTCTCTAACATAGCAATCATTGCGTATGAGACATTTCGTTGTTCGGAAGTTAATCCAGCATCTAAATTCTTTTCATATCTGGCTGACAGCTCCTTAATAATAATTGCTGAGTCAGCAATTTCCTCACCATTAAGCTCAATAAAGGGAAGTTGTCCTTTCTTTGAACGGAAACGCATCTTATGATCAACATTCTACAGAAAAAAAAAAACAACCAAGTTTCAAAATGCGTATATTTATTATAAATATATGTACAATGTTTACATTTATTAAATAAATTTCCTAACGAAATAAATATTATAATTATTTTGTATTAAAAAAAATGTAAGTATTTTATAAAAAGAAAATAAAATAAATTCAATAGAATCATTAAAAATTTAAAAAAAAATTAAATTATTTACAATTTATATGAATGTTTAAAGATGAAAAAAAAATCATTATAAAAAAGCGCTGATTAATATATTTAATATATTACAGGCATGTGTTGTTAATTTAAGAGATAGTCATAATCCGCAACATGTTGTTCATAGTTTTTAATAATTGGCATATGGGTGTGGTTGGTGCTTTAATCTTATTCCAGATGCATTCAATTGAATGCAATAGGGTGGGGCCATTAATTTCCAGTGAAGCACACTTAAACAAAACAATATTTTAAATATCGCTTATTTAAAAGCTAACATAGAAGTGTTTACACTTGATTAAATTATTATGTCAATAAGCGCAAAAGCATTATCAAGTCATATCATTACTCTTTGTTTATAATGTGCAGCGATTAATGGAGTCCACACCCTCCTGCAGTAAACAACGACTTAACAACTGCATTCTTTGTTCAAAACTTGATAACACAAATATGCGCCAATTAATAAATGCGGCAGGCAAGTCGAGCAGCTAGAAGACAAGTTCATTTTCTCAAAATTTCCACTCTTCCACTTAAATACCTCATTGGAAAAGTTTTGAGAGAAAATAAAACACTGTACACGCGCAATGTATTTCTTACACACACCAAACAAACAACTCTTCGCAAATTGAGTAAACTTAAATTAATTTTTTTTTCTTAAAATTCCACACCCTTATGATCAATCAATTCCAATTTACTATAATGCAGATACTATAACTTATCCCTTTTGTATTACTTGAATACATAATTTCATAATTTTATTAATAATATTAAATGAAGTATATATTTTATTAAATGAGAATATTATACCTAAAATTGGCGCAATACAGAGTTAAGAGATTCATATAGAAATAACTCAAGGGAAACAAATCCCACAAGAAAAACTTTCAAAGGGGTACATACAATAGTTTTTTAAATCTATTGTGTTAATATGTATTTAAATTAAAATTATTTCAATTTTCTATTGTATGTATATATATATAATGTGATTTTCAATTATTAGTACAGTAAATCTTGAGTCTCGCTCAATCTTGAAAATTGACTCGCTACAGAAATTTTTAATTAATTTAAAAAAATATTTAAATTGCTGCCTTTAATTATTCACACATCGAAAAATAATGAGTATTTACAGTCTAAATATAATATTCAATGATGATCCCTACTTTTAAAAGTTGTATATAATATGCCCTATTCAAATTGAAATCGATATAAGAATAAAGAGAAAAGAATATATATGTATATTATTTGATTTACTCTTTCACTTTACTACAATACATAATATTTTAGCACCACAAATGCATTTAGCGTCCACTCAATATTTAATTTGACTCATACTCTCAGTGTCCTAAGCAAACAAGTTTTTAAGTGAAAAAAATATGTATACAGTTACAACGATAAGGAATTCTTTGTGATTTTTCATAAAACGCACACATGCTCAAAAAATACACTGGAAATTGGAAGTACAAAAAGGAATAGAAAGGAATATATTCACAAAGGAGATTAAAACCCCAATATGGCGATTTTTAAGTACTTCTATTTCATCAATTTTTTTTTTTTTGCAATTTTGTTAAAATAATTAAATTTTTACCTCATATTTGAGCCCGGCTAAACGAAGCCAAGTTTCTACTTTTAAACAATATGGTGATAATGAGGGTAATAATGGAGTCCGTGAAAATTGGTATAAATAAATTACATCCTTTTCAAAATTCGTTTTATGCACACAAAATTTTGGTGCTGGTTCAGATTTATTATTTGTTAATGTTGCATTCTCACTATCCTTCTTTGTATCTTCAACGGATTTTTCTTGGGCGTTATCGGTGGCGGCTTCAACATTCTCTGTAGGTTTGTCGCTTGCTCCTCCCTCTGTGGTCACTGCTGATGCAACTGTTTCAGATTCTTCAACAACCTTATTTTCGGTGGATGGGACTTCCTGACTTACTTCCGATGCCATTTTTTTAAAGAAATTTTATTAATAACACTTAACACCACACAAATTCTTTCTTCAAGATCAAACAATTCACAGTTACCCAAACGTACCGCACTACTCAAATTCCAAACTTTATCTGGGATACAAATTCAAGCGACTATACAAAAACTGTATACAATGGAAAGCGACTCATATATGTGAAAAGACTCACTTATACATGTGCAGCCTTTATTTTAGTGATGCCAGAATGTTTTGGAATTATTTAAAGTATTAAGGATGAAGAGGGTTGATATATACGTTGTATTTCTTTGGATAACAGCGTAATAAAATATGAATAATCTATATTAGATACTTAAAATTATAAAACCTGGTTTCAGTTAAATGAAATTTAGCATAAAAATATGTATATTTTTATAAGTTTCTCTATCAACTTCAAATGTTTATAAGTATTTGGTTTGGTCGGGCGATTTTGAATATCTTTTATATAATAAATAAAACATTTTAAGTTTAAATAATATTAAAATAATTTATTTAATTATATAAACGTTATTAACGTTATTGTACGCTTTAAATTAGCAAGTGACGAAAAAAAATAATATATAATAGTTATGAAATAATATTTAAATGCCAGCACAAAAGCAATAATTTATATTATGTGATGTGTATGTAGGTATTATTTATATATAAACATATCTATGCATATATGTGAAATTATAAGTATATTAAATATATGTGGATATTTCTTTTTATTTTTTTATAATTAATTACAAAATATAAAATTTTATAACTAAGCTAGCTACCAGGACCTTCAGTTTTTCATTTATATAATGGTATGTATTATGTATTTTCAAATCTATAACAAATACACGAAATGTAATTTCAAAAAATTTGGGTTATAAATATTTCTATTTTGTACAATATTATGTCAAAATGTATTCAAAACGAATAAATTTTGAAAATGCCGAAGTGAGTAAATGTTTAATAAATTTGTTTAATAATAGTTTTGTATATAATTGTAACTAAAATTTGTTTAATTATTGTTATGAAACTATTTATTAAATTTATATTACAATTTTTTTGTACAAAATTGTAATTAATTGTTTTATTTACAGAAATTTATCAAACACACGAAACAAACCATAACAACAGAAACGTCAAAAAAAATCTTCAATATATAATGTAAATTAAATCGTATACTTAATCTCGCAATGTAAACGTTGTATAATTCAATTATAAATATTAAATTTCTAAACAAAATAATGTTATTTTTTATTATATAATAAAAATTTTAAAATTTTAATTTGTATATTTGTATGTCGCAACATGCAGTCATCTCTTATACATGTTTGATAAATTTCTGTAAATAAAATATTTAATCACAATTTTCTACAAAAAGTTGTATTATAAATTTATTAAATAGTTTTATAACAATAATTTAACAAATTTTAGTTATAATTATATACTAAACTATTATTAAACAAGTTTATTAAAAATTTACTCACATTGGTATTTTCAAATTTTCAATGTTTGTTGTAAATAGATTTTGTTTTTTTTTCCAATTCTTCTAAGATCGTAAAAAAATCTACGATTTAACCCATACGCAGAGTTGTATAGAAAAATAATTACCATTTCTAAGGAGATAAAAAATTAAAAGGAGATTAACTTTTGTATGGGAAATCTGTGATTAAACAACTCCACCAAACTAATATATCGTAAAGTAGTATAAGTCTAATTATGGCCGTGTAGCACCAATACATAACAGCGGGTGAGAGGCCCCATGTACTTCCAAGCATTCTTTTACATGCATATAAAGCATTTGTTGCTTTCTTTACCCGATCCTCTACATTGGGCTTCCACGTCAGTTTGCTATCCAGAATCACTTCAAGGTATTTCGTTTGAGTTTTCAGTAACAGAAGAGTGCCGTTTAAGTACTTTCTTGTGAAAAGTGTCTGTCCGTAATTTTCTTTAGTAAATAAAATATTTAACTGGAATACCATTTTATGATGATACGATTATCTCATATCGTAAATTTTGTTCCCTAAAACATGAAATGTCATTATAATATTTCAGTTTTATTTTGTTTCTATAGTGCTGTTGTTTTGAATTTCTCCATATTCGTTTCGATTTCTTGTTCCCTTTCTTCTGATTTTTATTTTCTATACATACATACTTCTTGAAGAATGTCACCATTCGACGTTTTGCAAAATTAGTTAAATAGAAATTAATTGGCGATTTGTATTATGTAGAGTTCGTTAAAGTGATAAAATCGTTCTTTATAATGCTTGCGAGATAAACATATTTTAACTTAATTGAATAAAATAAACTAAGTTTTATAGGTTCGTCGTAGTTTTGTGTTGGCAAAGCGGGTAGAAATATATTACTGAAAATGTCTGTGAATTTGGGTGGTGTTGAAAATTTGTCGCTTCCTCTGGATGTTCGCGAAAAATTAGCCGAATTAGATTTGGAGTTATCAGAAGGTATTGTAAGCTTCAATTAATGAATATTTGTAATCTTAGGGCAAAATCAAAACTATAATCTAAATCAAAACTCAAGTTAAAGTAAAAAAAAAAAACAATTTAAAAGGTGGGTACATAGTAGTTAGGACATCATTCTTTTTGTAGCACCAATAGCTTTTATTTGAAATTTTTATCATTGATTAATTCTATTGTATTTCATTAAATAGATTAACGCAAATAATAAATTGCTGCTAAAATTCAAGAACATCTACACAATATAATTGAATCTATATTGATTGTAGATACGCTCAAACCTATGAATAAAAGGTAGTCAATATGTAATTGCAATGAATAAATAATTGTAAAGGGAGATTAATTCAATTAAATTTTTTTAAATATGTAATTTTCTTCTACATATAAAAATAATGAATATACCGTTAACGTCATTATTGATTTTATCCAAAAAAAAATTATATATATATATATAAATAAAAAAAAATTAATTTCAGAAAAACTATTAATAATTATTTAAATTTTTTTATACATATTTTAAAATCAATCAGCTATTAATTTTACATCTTTTATTTAGGTGATATCACACAGAAAGGATATGAGAAAAAGAGAACTAAACTACTTCAACCTTTTCTAACTAAAACCAACGAAGGTAAAACATTAAATAGATATATAGTTTTCAATATTATTATTTTTTTTATTAATTTCTTATTTATATAAAGAGATGAGTTGATAAAAATTATTTTTATATTACTTAAGGTGCTGATCCAAAAGATGATAAAAATAACAAATCGATTCCTCCTTATTATAATATAAAAGAAACAAATGCACAAAATATTAAGACTGTTAAGGATGGAGCCTTGGTATCCAGTGAAGGATATAGCTATGTTACAGAGGTTCCTTCCCTGCCATCATCTCATCAAAGACATTCCAATGCTGCAAAAAAATCTGATTACCATCATCCTTCAGGAAGTCAGGGCGAACCAGTTCACCAGCACAGCCGGCAACGTCGAACACAACGTAAAATTACACATAATGAAAAACGTTACCACTCTGGTATTATTAATAAGTGTTTTTAATATAATTACATTTTGTAAAACAATTTCATATAGAAGTACGTCAGGAAGCTGTTCAACAAGCGTTGGCTGCTTTAAAATGTCGTCCCAAACCAAGTCTCCCTATGCCATCTAAAAGAAGTTCTGTATTGAATAGAAGTCCTGATCGCGCAAATGATACAGGTAATACAAGGTAAAAAATCTTGTGGACTTTGTTATATCAGTTTTTTTTTTATTATTAGACTCAACAACTGATGACGAATCTATACCAGAAGAAATTATTTCTCCTGATAAAGAATATAATTATCCACAAGATCATATAAATAATATGACTGAGTCAGTTATCAAACCACCAATTCGTGACTCCTCTATGGGCGGTTCTGTACACAAAAACAAATATCCAGAACGCCGGCCTCCCCAAAATTTGCCACCATTGGTAAGTATGTACAAACTTAAATAAGAATTATTTAAAATAATTTAATTGTAGCCAACTTCTGATACTTCAAGTACTGAGTCACCGATAACAGCATACAAGAAGGAGTCTTGTGACTTTACCAACAGTTCGGATATGCCAAAACCTTGTAACTATATATAATTATTTTTTAATATCAGAAAAATATTTAAGTAAATAATTTTTTTTTTTTTCATATATATTTTTCTAGTAATAAAATTTTTATAATATAAAACTGAAAAAAAATTATTCGGATATGATTTCAGACGTTGCTCCTGATATAACTCAATTTAATAATACTAGACGTGCTGCTGATCGAGTAACAAGATATGTAAATGTGTCACATACTGATATTAGTGATTCTGATACTAATGGAAGATGGAAAGTATCAGCTAAAATTCAACAGCTTTTGAATACTCTCAAACGTCCGAAAAGGCGACCACTACCCGAGTTTTATGAAGACAACGATATTGAACTAGAAATTGCCGCAAACCCTAAAGATCCAAATGCTCCTAAACCTGAAGGAAGTACTATGACGCCGGTTCAAGGTGAACAATTAGCAGTTGCAGCAGGTTTACCTAGATCATTAGAAGCAGCATTACAACGGTTTGGTACAAATTCTTTTAAATCTCCAATGGCAACGGTTTTAGATCCAAATGGAAAAATAACCACCACATTAACCTATGGAAAATTATTGTCCAGGGCGCAAAAGGTTGCTTATGCTTTGTCGACTAAAATATTTAGTAAAGGTCCTGAACAAATAACATTAAAACCAGGAGATCGTGTTGCTCTCGTATATCCTAACAACGATCCACTAAGGTAGTTTTAAAAATGCAAAATAAATCTGTTTTGTATGGGTAAATATTTGTTAATTATATAAAGTCATAAACTGATTTTTTGAAATTATATTTCAATATTTTGTGAATATAATTTTGATTATGAGACTCATAAATACCATTTTTTAAAATAGTTTTATAACTGCTTGGTATGGATGTATGTTTCGTGGCTTGGTACCTCTTCCAATAGAACTACCACTATCGAGTTCCGACACACCACCACAGCAAGTTGGATTTTTACTCAGTTCTTGTGGTATTACGGTTGCTCTAACATCTGAAGCTTGTTTAAAAGGGTTACCAAAGTCAACAACTGGCGAAATAGCAAAACTAAAGGGATGGCCTCGACTCCAATGGTTTGTTACAGAACATTTGCCAAAACCACCAAAAGATTTTAACGTTGGTAATGTTCGCATAGAAGATTCGGCAACTGCTTACATCGAATATACTACTGATAAAGAAGGGAGTGTTATGGGTGAGAATGTTATAAAAATATATCTTTATTTAAATAAAAAATACTTAATACTACATAATATTTTAAGGTGTTACTGTTACCAGATTAGCAATGATGAACCATTGTCGAGCACTAACTATGGCTTGTCATTATACGGAAGGTGAAACCGTTGTATGTGTGTTGGATTTTAAACGTGAAGTGGGTTTGTGGCATGCTGTTCTTACGTCTGTATTAAATGGTATGCACGTGCTGTTTATACCTTATGCACTAATGAAGCTTCGACCATCTTCATGGATGCAACTCATAACAAAACATAGAGCATCTTGCTGTTTAGCAAAAAGCAGAGATCTCCATTGGGGCTTACTAGCAACCAAAGATCATAAAGATATATCATTGTCATCTTTGCGAATGTTGCTAGTTGCTGATGGTGCTAATCCTTGGTCGTTGTCATCGTGTGATCAATTTCTTAGTGTTTTCTCATCGAAAGGTCTCCGATCTGATGCAATTTGCCCATGTGCAAGTAGTTCAGAAGTTTTTACAGTTTCTTTACGACGTCCTGGTCGTTCAGCAAGTGGATTTAGTCAATCTGCTACTGGCAGGGGTGTACTTTCAATGGCAGCATTGTCACATGGAGTTGTCCGAGTTGATAGTGAAGATTCGTTAACATCTTTAACACTACAAGATTGCGGGCAAGTAATGCCTGCTGCCCAAATGGTTGTAGTGCGATCTGAGGGAATACCAGTATTATGCAAAACAGATCAAGTTGGTGAAATATGTGTTACGAGTGGATCTACTGGATCAAGTTACTTCGGTTTAGAGGGTCTTACAAATACAACTTTTAAAGTACAACCGTTACCTGAAGATCCTGAAATAATTAAGGATGGTTCTTCTATAAAACCCATTAGCGATGAATATTATGTTCGATCAGGTTTGCTAGGATTTTTGGGACCCGGTGGGCTTGTGTTTGTGTGTGGTTCTCGCGATGGGCTTATGACGGTTACAGGAAGAAAACATAATGCTGATGATATAATTGCTACAGTTTTAGCTGTAGAGCCAATGCGATTTATATACAGAGGGCGAATAGCAGTTTTTAGTATCAAAGTTTTAAGAGACGAACGTGTTTGCGTTATTGCAGAACAAAGACCCGACTGTTCTGAAGAAGAAAGTTTTCAATGGATGTCAAGAGTTTTGCAAGCAGTTGATTCCATACATCAAGTGGGAATCTATTGTTTAGCTCTTGTACCGCCGAATCATTTGCCAAAAACCCCTTTAGGTGGTATACATTTGTGCGAAGCAAGACGCAGATTTTTGGAAGGAACCCTTCATCCAGCAAATGTTCTTATGTGTCCTCATACATGTGTTACAAATTTACCAAAGCCTAGAGAGATACATCAAGGTAAGAGAAATAGTAATATATTGAAATTAGTATATATACTTAATCGTACTAATTAATAATAATAAAAATCTTAAAATCGTGTTAGTTTTTTAAAAAATCAAATATATTTATATAGATATTGTATTTAAATATATAGGTATATTCTTTAATTAATATTAATTCAGATGTTATTAAACTTCCGGCTCTTTATTTACAATTGTAATTATTTAAACAATCATTTTACTTGAAACAGAGATTACTATAATTCAATTATTGTTTATAATGTGTAAGCTATAAAATAAATACGCATTTCACTAATCACTTTTCTCTTCTTGACGTTAAATACAAAATTTTATTTTCACAAAAAAATTTTCATTTTCATATTCATTTCCATTACTCAACTAATTATATTCATATCATAAACAAAACACAACTTAAACAGAAAACTCTTTACACATATCATAAAATTCTTTTCTTTTCTTCATATTGCTGCTGTTACTTGATCGATGAAAACATTTGAAACCCAATTCACACATTTGAACTTTAATACACACTTTGAAATTAATAATTCTTAAATAATTTTACACTAACGATGTTTGAACAAAATGAAAATCTTACTCTGAATCCTAATAATCAAATTGGTTAAATATATAAAAACATGTAATACTAACATCAAAAAAGGTGTACAATCAACTGCAAAAAAAAGCTCAATTGGATGTGGTATTACAGACACTTCTGTGGGACCAGCCTCTGTGATGGTTGGGAATTTAGTTCAGGGAAACCGTTTGGCAGTTGCTCAAGGTCGTGATATTGGGATGTCGGAAGATAGTGAACGCAAGGTACTTATTATATTTGGTCATGTATAAATAAATGTATGCTTAATTAAAAAACTATATATTAATATAAATTCAAATTCAGCATCAATTAATAACTGGTGTGCTTCGCTGGAGGGCAAATACATCTCCAGACCATGTTCTATTCACATTACTCAACTCCAAAGGTTTTGTATAAGAATTTAAATTATTTTTAAAAATCAAATAATGTTATTATTTTGAATTAACAAATAGGAGCTATTGCTAAAACTTTAACATGCTCAGAACTACATAAAAGAGCTGAAAAGATTGCAGCACTTTTGCAAGAACGGGGCAAAATTGAGCCCGGGGATCATGTTGGTAAAATAATCATAATTAATTCAATTAAACATAGAAAATATTAAACTGATGTTTATATAATTTCCAGCTTTAATATTTCCCCCCGGTTTGGACTTGTTGTGTGCATTTTATGGATGCTTATATTTAGCTGCAATACCTATAACTATTCGGCCTCCACATCCACAAAATCTAATTACAACACTGCCTACTGTGAGAATGATCGTAGATGTTTCAAAAAGTGGAATAGTTCTGTCTATTCAACCTATTATTAAACTTTTAAAATCAAGAGAAGCTGCTGCTTCCATAGATCCGAAAACGTGGCCTCCTATTTTAGACATCGATGACAATCCGAAACGTAAAATAACTTCTATTGCGAACGCAACTTTAGATTCAACGGCATATTTAGATTTTAGCGTTTCAACTTGCGGTCGTTTGAGTGGGGTGAACATAACACATAGGTAAAATCTTACAAAAATAATAATTAAAAAAGTAAGTACATACATTGTATATATTTTATATTATTTTTTACAGATCACTATCTAGTCTATGCGCTAGTTTAAAATTAGCTTGTGAATTATATCCATCTCGACATGTAGCATTATGCTTAGATCCATACTGCGGTTTAGGTTTTGCAATGTGGACACTAATTGGAGTTTATAGTGGACATCATTCAATTTTAATCGCTCCATATGAGGTGGAAGCGAATCCAAGTTTATGGCTTTCAACATTATCTCAACATCGAGTTCGTGATACTTTCTGCTCCTATGGCGTAATAGAACTGTGCACAAAAGCTTTAAGCAATTCCATTCCAATGTTAAAACAGAGAAATATAGATTTAAGATGTGTTCGTACGTGCGTTGTTGTAGCAGAAGAAAGACCTCGAATTCAATTGACACAGCAATTTTGTAAATTATTTCAAGCTTTGGGCTTGAATACGCGATGTGTATCCACTTCTTTTGGCTGTCGCGTAAATCCAGCTATTTGTGTACAGGGTGCAAGTTCCGCAGAAAGCGCACAAGTGTATGTTGATCTTAGAGCTTTAAGAAATAACAGAGTGGCTCTTGTTGAGCGCGGAGCACCAAATTCTCTTTGTTTGATTGAATCGGGTAAACTTTTACCTGGTGTTAAAGCTATAATTGCAAATCCAGATACAAAGGGTCATTGTGGTGATTCACATTTAGGAGAAATATGGGTATGCAAAAACTATTATTATTTTTACATATAAGTAAATATTTATATATATTTAAAAAAGTGAAGATTCCTATTAGACGGGCATCAATCATTGACAATAGATATTAGTACATTTAAATATTGCTATAGAATATTGCATTATGCTATATGGGAATTTATTTAGGCTACTTATATATCTGGCTTTAAAGCTATAAACTTTTTACATTGATTACATGTTCATGTTTTGTAAATATTCCAAATAAATCCAGATGTTTCGAGAATTAATATAGTTTAATATATAGTGAAGTAAAAAATATTGCTTATATTATTGACGGTGTCCGGAAAATAGGAATCATACCGAGCAAAAAATTTTCAATACGATATGTTTGTTATACAGGTTCAATCACCACATAACGCTAGTGGTTATTTTACAATATATGGTGATGAAACTGATTACAATGATCATTTCAATGCAAAGCTTGTTACGGGAGCAACCACAGAATTATATGCGCGGACTGGATATTTAGGATTTTTACGGCGTACTGAGTGTTCTCAAGCTGTTTCTATTTTGGACGAAACTACTCCCAGTATTGCAAGTCGAGATAGCGATAATGAGTCAATTAACTCTATGAGTCAATTGCAACTAAATTTTTCATCTCTTTCCACTGGTATTCCGCCAAGTGAAGCTTCCGTTGGAACAACAAACGATCAAGAACTTCATGACGCAGTATATGTTGTTGGCGCATTAGATGAAGTTATAACTTTAAGAGGAATGAATTATCATCCAATAGATATAGAGAATTCCGTGTTACGATGTCATAAAAAAATTGCTGAAAGGTACTATATATTTTCAATAATAATAACAGCTTATGCTATAACAATAACTTTTAAATTTTTGCAATTTATTTATAGCGCTGTGTTCACTTGGACTAATTTACTTGTAGTGGTTGTAGAATTAGACGGGAATGAATCTGAAGCATTAGATTTAGTACCATTAGTAACAAATACAGTTTTAGAAGAACATCAATTGATTGTTGGTGTAGTAGTAGTTGTGGACCCAGGTAACACATATGTGTATTTTGCTGTCGAAGCATATGTATTATATATAATTTTTATTTTTATTATAGGAGTTGTCCCTATTAATAGCAGAGGAGAAAAACAACGTATGCACTTACGCGATGGTTTCCTAGCTGATCAGCTAGATCCCATATATGTTGCATATAATATGTAAATAAGACTATTGAATATAAAGGAACACATATAACTTTATTTATATAACATCAACATAATAAAATCATACTAAATTATAATGCATATACGTTTACATATTTTATAAACGTTATAAAATTACTTTTCATTAAGTCATATTTATTGTAATTAATTTAAGAAAGCAAAATGTTTTTTCATAAACGTATTAAAATACAATTACAGTTAACACCATAGGACACAGATCAAAAAAAATTCAATAGCGTGTTTTTTTGAAAATAAGCTTAAAATTTTCCACACTATGTAATATTGTTTGCAGTTACTTTAAAGTTAAGTTAAATTTTCTTCACCAAACATTTTGCTGTAATTACATCATCATAATCATCAATTTCCAGTGAATCCCTATGATTAACTTCAACAACTCCACATCTATAATAATTTATAAAATAGAATTTTTCAATTTATATAAAATATATAATTTTTATTATAAATAAAACCTTTCGTTTTGAAATTTATTCTCTACGGTTAAACGTCTACTAGAAAAATAAAACATTCCTGTTTCAATAAGTTCACCAGGCCAATCTTGTCTTCGTGGTCTATTTGCTGGGTCAAAATTTATTGGTACCAGCTTATTGCCTTCACTTTTCCAACGTAATTGATGACTTCTAGAAATATACACAACATATTTTTATCACGTGTATGTTTACATATAATGTACATAGAAGTAGTAATTTGTACCTCTTAACTGCAAAAACGCAGTCAGTAAGCTTAAATATTTCGAAAGCTTGCCTAATGTAATGCTCCTTTAAAAATATAGATGTACATTGAAAGAGTGCGAATTTGTTTACTGTGTTGTATTTGGAAAGGAACTCCTTCACAGCATCAATTGAAGAGCTATTGTCTTGTGCAAATATTTCTGCTCTTCTATGGACAATGGCACCATCTGAAAAGACACTTGGAATTATTACTGACGTCTATTCTAGAAACTAATTTATTTAGGTTATAAGTATGAAGAGTTTCGATTTATTTCTTAATAAGTTATTAACACAATAAAACAGACATTACAACATTTTAACATTTACCAGAATGAAATCATTTTTAATAGTTTAGAATTTATTCCTAAAACTATTTCCTTACATTTTAGACCTTCGATTTCAATATTATCATCATTAGTTGAGATCCAAATGTTCTCAAATAATTTAGTTCGTTTAATGGTTAGAATGGTCCGTGCTAATAAGGAATAGTCACCGAATTTAAGTAAATTCTTTTTTTTTATTCCCTTAGAACCTCCTCTTGCAAGAATTATCGCATGAACTTCTTCGCTATTACTGAAAACAACATATAGTATGAGTAAAAGGTATGTTATAAATAAATATCTAAAGAAAATGTATTTACCATGATTCAAATGCTGAAATTTCTTTTAAAAACACTAAATAAATACAATAATAACAAAGATAATAAAACATTTAAGTAAAGGTATGCTTTGCTATAGCCGATGCAATACCGTTCGTATCTACAGATTAAACTAAATGAAAATAAACTGTCATACAAAGAAGCAATTCAATTGGATATCAAAAGCTTGAACTAGAACATTTACTCAATTAACCAGACACACTGCAGTTTACTTAGAAAAATTAATAAAATTTGACTGTGATACCAGTAAAGCAATTACTTTATTAAACAATTGTATACTTCATACTTCGTACTCTTACAACTAGAAATGATTAGCTGAAATCTTTACCAGGAAATATCTAAATCTAAATCTAAATAAGTTAATCTACAATAATAACTTATAAGACAGCAAGAGTCTAAATGTATACAAAGCTGTGTAAGGATAACTTGAAAATAGACATGGTTTGTCGGTTTCTCTACAAAATGTTTGTTGCTATGTAACTATGGACGTACCGAGGGAGGAGGCAAAAGTGACATGCGGTTTCAATTTTTTTAAGAAAATATCTTAGTCTTGATCATACATTTAAAATGGACCATTGTTGGATTGGTCCTCCTTTAGGTAAATCAACGCAGCACAGTGGTTTAAGATCAATTTCATTGGCCAAAAGTTCTAAAATTTCGAGACAGTGATTCTTAAATTTTTATTGAAAATCTTTGATAAATACTCTAAAAAGCAGTGGCGTCGCTAGACGTCAGCGATGTCGGCGATCGCCGACGGCCTCGCGCCCGCAGGGGCCTCGCAAAAAGTTACCAACTGTGGATTCTAAGCACTTAAAAAATATTTTGAACAATTTGGTTTGATAATGGCATTAACCATATTCGAAGTATCTCCGAATGTTTATATAGTAATCAGATTCATGTTCACAGTTCCAGTCAGTATAGCTTCGACGAAAAGAAAGAAGTAAAGTTAAAATTGTTTAAGACGTACTAGAAAAGTATGATGGTCAAAGAGAGACTATCTTCATTATGATATAATTTAAAAAAAAATTGAGTGATACTAAAAGAAGAAAAATTCATTTATTTTAATTTGTGTTTATTGATTCTTTTAAATTGATTAGCAATAAAACTTTCAATCATGCTTTGTCGTATTAGTGAATGTAACTTATTTACTTTTACAACTGGGTTATAAAGGGGGCCTCGCAATTCTGATGTCGCCGACGTGCAGAGTTTGTCTAGCTTCGCCACTGCTAAAAAGAACAAATTCGCAAATTTATGTAAAAATATTATTATTAAGACTTTGACAGAAGTAAAATTAAAATAACTATGGGAAAATGAAGTGGAAGGTTTTATGGCAGCATGGGTAAGCACAATACTTAGTAGCAAAATCATCAACGTTACTATGTGAACAGATTCTGTGAGCAAGGGAACTATAAGAGACACACCACAAGGAGAGTTATTGTCATCTCTTCTTTGACTCTTAGATTTGACTCTTAGATCTTAGATTTCTATTCACATGGAATACGTAAGTACCATAGTTCCTCTTGCCAATTCTGAATGGAATGGTCCTGAATCTTTCCTTGGAAGCCTAATATATTGTCGTTATCCTTGATTCAAAGTTAAACTGAAGGAGAGACATTAAAGAAGGGACTACACTTGTTATGTAAGACAGATGAGGCTTCGTAATTTTTATGGTACTGCGTCTAAAGAAGAACCAAAATATTTCTCACAGCAGCTAAAAGTGCTTTGAACTATGGGAATATAGGAGGTGAAAATGCCCGGTATTAATTTTTTCTTGTTCTTTGGGAACAAGAAGAACTCATTGGGCACCAAGTCGGGACTGTAAGGCAGATGACCCATCAATTCGACGTTTTTAAGTGTTAAAAAACTCTGACCGTTCTACGTTGTTCAAATGATATAGTTGTGACGTGATCGGTTTTTCTGAACAAACATGCGACTGATTCCTTGGATATGGTTCGTCCACCGACAACTTTTGTCGGGTTTTGCTAACCTTGAAAGATGTAAACATTGGATTGCTGTTTTGATTCGAGCTCATAGGCGTAGATCCATGATTATTGAACTATAAAGGCCGTATTTTTTCAGCATTTTCCTGTACCAATCAATACATGCCTTCCTTTGAGCGATTGTCAAATTATGAAGAATCCAATGGGAACAAGTGTTTTTGATAGCTGAATGTATATGTAAAATTATATGTATGCTGGTCCCACCAATGTCCAAGGATCGATGTTTTCTGGTACATCAACCGATCTTGGAAAACCTCTTTTCCTCTTGGAAAATTTGTCGTTGAGAGAACAACGACCAGCTTGAACTTTACAGTCGCTGGATGTGGTGTTTCATCATCAAATGTCGAACTAAATTAATCAATGCATTTTTTGTGGTTAATTTGCGTCGAAAGTCATAAATAATCATCGCAAGAAAATGTACATTATTTAATTACATGTTTTCGCAGAAACACAATTTACAATCAATCTAAATAACACAATAAACGCTCGGTGACTAAATTGTTCTAATGATATCTATGCTAAGAAATGTCAAATTATCGAATAGAAGTGCCAAAATTCATCTGGCAATACTTAAAGTTGTCTAGGCGCAGAACTTAAAAGGCATCCTACGTAGAAGTATTTATCATCGTAGTGACAATCTGCTTGTATACTAATCGTGAATGCTGTATGATTATTAGGATATTATGATCAACATTCGATAGGAAAACCTTTTGGGTTTCAGAAAATCTTCACATCGTGTATTTACTCAAATACTAACAAAAAATTTTGCTATTGCATCGCTATTTCAACGGTGACAAGTGAATTGTGTAGTAGTTACTATGATAAAGAGATAGAATTTATCGATCACGTTCTATGTCTTAATTCAGGACTACAGACGAACCGTCTTCAATCTCTTGGAAGTAAAGAAACAATCTCTTGTTTCTTTATTGGGCTGACAGAGATAACAATAATGAATTTGTTGGATACTCTCAACACGGAAATAAGAACGGTTAATGGAACTGGGCTCTCCCAAGATATTCTGAGGGCATTATCGTCATTATCGTCTTAATCTAATTTAAATTTGACAATTTCATTTATTTCAGTCAATGATTTTATCAATTTTTTATATAAAAATATTTCATTGTTAAGGCAATAAAATTTTAAACTATAACAATTTTTAAATTTTGATAGAGCAGATATTTTAAAGGTTAGGACAGGTTAATCATAATAATATATCCTACTATTGAGAATGTACTTTATGCTTGATTCTATTAGTTTCATTGGAACATGATGGATCGCAGACAAATAAATTTAAATTTTGAGCAACCAGTCGAATTGCCCACAAAAGTATACTTTAAAAAATATTTTCTTTATTTGAAAGAAAATGGGTCGTTTTTTATTCTTCCAGTTAGAACAATTTAATGTAATAACATTTATCATTAAGTGAATTTTTAAAAAATTAAATAAACGTTTAGAAAAACATTGTAATTATAATGAAAATTAGAGGAAATAGAAATACAAGGGTAAAAGTAGCCAAATACATACTTTTTTAAATTGATGAGGTAGATATATTGTTAATTATCTTTTAAAAAAGATACAATTACTGATAGGAAAGTTTCCAGAATTTAGCAGATATTAATTCTACATCAAGCTACATTATTTGTAAATAAACACTAGTCAACTAAATAAATAATGAACAGTTTTAAGTAATCTTCAAGTTTTAGAATTCATAACTTTCTCTCTCCATACAATATCTGTTCAAATCTTTAAAATATATTATCAATTTGGTTTTGGAACATAAGAATAGCTGAATAACAGATAAATTGTCAACAACAAACAGATACATAATTTGAAAATAATCATGTAGGAAATTTCTTCCACCTAAAAATTTGATGCTGAAAAAAGTGAAGTATTATGTATGGATAGGATATGAATAAAAAATTAAATGAATAAATATGACAAAAAAATTCAGCAAATTTTATTTCATAGAAAGGATAATACTAAATTGCACATATTTCCAATAAGGAGAAGATATTTATTTAACATTTTGTTAGCATTTTCGGACTAAATAATATCTAATATTCGGAACGTATAATAATTGAAGTCATGAAAATTATATTTTGAATAATATATTTTGGTTTAACGAAACTCATAACAATAAAATCTATATTACATGTTAGGTTAGTTTATATTGGAATGGCACCCTTGTGCTCCAAAGTTCACTTGCGTATTTGCGCTTGCCCATTGTTATACTACGAAAGAACTTCAGCTATAAATATCTCAAAATCTGAATAGAAATGATTGAAAATTGAAATACAGCAAATTCTAAAAATTTCCAACAAAAGAAAAAGAATCATAATTTTATTTTCAGTAGTTCAAAAGTTGTACGGTTTGATCACTGAAAATTGATATTACATGTAAGGATTTAAGTTTTGTTTAACAATTTTTTAAAAATACGTTCTATTATTTTTTTTTTTTTGATAAACTACAATATATAATATTGTATGAATATTGTATGAATTTTTTATAAGTATGTAATTAAGAAATAACATAGTTTAAACTTTTACATTGGGAGTTTGGTTCATAAAAATAAAATTTTTTTTCAATTTCTTTTATTTGATATGATTAGTAGTATCTTAACAATGCTAATTTATAACTATTGATGAATTGTACTTAATATATAAAGAAAACGCATGCAAGTTTACTTTACCAGTGTTTAGCTCTCAACAAAAATAAGTTAAATACAGAATTCTTGTTCAGTTTAACTTTCTCTGTTTATGGGGTAACATCTAAAACTTAAACAAAAACATAAAAATGTAAAGATATGTACATATGTTGCGTCTGTTTGATGAATCATGAAATCTGGAAAAGCACCATCAATAGGAAAACATATCAGTTTAAAATCGAACTAATTGTTTCATGGTAAACATAACATTTTTGCTTCGGCAAAATCATGTAGAAAAACAATTTTAATAATCTAACAATATTAGAGACAACGCATACATAGCTTACCGTGTATTAGAATTAAAGTTTTTTGATACTAAGTAGTTTCTTACTAGTATTCTTACTAAAAGTTAGTAACTTTTTCAATCGAAATTCACTTTTATTTCAATTTTTATTGCAATAATGTTAGTAGTTATTTGTATTTTTAATAAATACGGAACGGAACGAAATAATAATAATATCAAAAATTTTCATGAAAATCAGCCGCAACAAAAAGTTGTCTAAGTTCTTATTTAAGTTCATAGTAATCAATCCAACAATTTTTATCCTTCACATAATGTATACTTTATACACAATTGCCTTTTTAAAATAAAACTCAAAACACATTAATTAAATTTGCCTTAAGTTATAATTTTCAAAAATAATTTTTATTATATGCCTTCTACTTTTCCACACATGAATCACTTAAACATTCTACGTTTTTAGTTTAAAACGCATAACTAATTAATATTTTTGCCTTGAAAACATAAAAATCAAGAATAAATATTATTTTTCTAACATAAAAATAAAATTTTTTTTAACTTGTAATCTTGTTTTTAATTTTTAAGTTGTTACGTCGAAACTATTTTAAAGTCGGTTTTGGTTTTTCAGAATTTTTACTTTTATTTCGAACGTTATATATTTTGCAAATACATATTTATTTATTATACATATTTCTGCAAATTCGCTTTAGCCTTTATCAGGAAAATTCCTAATATTAAAAACATCTGTGCAACTTAAAAACTATTTATAAACGTAAGATCTGTAATAAGTACAGTTTGTAAGTTACATAGATCTATTTTATTTATTATTTAACATACATGATTATACAGGCAAAATACATGCCTTGGCATGTCTGTTCTTGCTATAATTTTTTCAAAGAGCACTACAGAAAATATGCAGTTAAAATGTTGGATAATATAACTATTTTTCAATATTATACAAAATCTAAAATTTTTTGTTTTATTAAATAATGTATTAAATAAATCTTGAATTATTAAACCTTAAATACAAATCACTATTTACAACTCTAAAAAAATATATTTGTTAAAGACGTACATCTAGTTAAAGTATGATTTAAATTTATTGTATCGGCGGCGGACTTCTACATTGATAATATGATGTGAAACAGTGAACATGGAACACTACGACAAGCCTTAAAATTGTTTGGGGTCCGGCAAATTGCTCAGAATTTATTGTTTGTGTTTGGTTAATAATTCAATAATAGTAATGTGTATAATATTATAAATTTATTATCCGGTAAAATACTCTTCAATAGTTTTGTGCGAAAAAAAGCGCAACAATGACAAAATCTGCAAACAGTCGTTTAGGGAGACAAAGTTTGTGTATACTACATTTAGTGCCCTCAACAATTTTTATTGTAATTTTTACGTCGTTGATTCTTACTGAATTTACTGAAGCTTCTGAAGAAAAAGGTAATATAGAGCTGATATTTACAGTTAATATAAAATTATAAATATCAACTGGTTCGATTTAAAAAATAGACAATTCTGATTACAACGACGACGCCCAATCAATTTTGTTTAAATTTATGTGGGGTGAGAGGCACCAAAAGTTTGCTATACTTATATTCATAAGTGAGATGGTTGGCATATTACTTTTGAATTTAAAATCATATTTACAAAAGTGGTTTGAACATTTAAAAAAGTGTTCTGTAAAAAGTAATTAATATAAAATTAATTAAAATTAAATGCAATTGATATTTCAATAGAAATTTTTGCAAATCTCATTTAAAATAACTTTGTTAACTTCGAAAAAGCCTTTAAGTGATTTCAACTGTATTCATTTGGACGAAAGCGCAAATGAATTGTAAATATTTTCATAAAGTTCTATTATCTTACAGCTAAAATCAATGGAAATCGAGTACCGCCTCATAGCGATTTTAAATATGTTATACTTTGTAAAGGATGCGTTTTGAGGGAGGTGGGTGATAAGTTAAATCGTTTAGAATATTTTCGTACTCATTAATCCATTCGGCCAGTATATTAATCATCCAAATTGAATATGTTTATTTTCCTTTTCCATAAGCAGTGAAGTCTCTTTCAGAGCCTAATATTCAGTAGATTCCATATTGTTGATATGTCAATAATTTTGTTTGTTATATGTCTTATAAATAATATTTTTATATAATTTTAATATTTAAAATTTTAGAAATAATCTTTGCTGAAATCGGAAAAAATATTACAATTAAATGTATATCCGAAAACAAGAATGTTACTTGGAGTTACAATGATGAACCTTTACTTTTTCCAAACAAAAGGTAATAAAAGAGCTTATTACACAAAAGTTAGATTTTATTTTATAAATTAATAAAAAATTAAATAAATTATATTTGTAAAAATTACCCACATTGCTAATATAATAAATTTTTGTTATCTGCTTAGATTTTTTCTAAATATTAAGGACGTTATCTCCGACACCGATGGAAATGCCATCGAGGAAAAAAAGAATGTATTTGAATACTCAATAACTATAAATAAAATTAAAAAATCTGATGGAGGTTCTTATAAATGTCAAACGAATGTAAATGATACGTTCAAAATATTTCTCGTTCAACCTTTTGTAGAACCTAAAATAATAGAAAGTAACAACGCAAGAGAAAAGCAGAAAATTGGACATGCAGTTACCCTTTTTTGTTTAATTGAAGCCTATCCTCAAAACGACTCTTTTCATAAACAATTAAAGTGGTTAAAAGACGAAAGTTCGTTCGATTTTCTAGATAAGTCAACGATTATAAAACAAATAAATAGTACTCATGTTAATAATACTCTCGAGCTTGCTGAAGTTTACAAGAAGGAAAATGGTTCTTATGCTTGTGTTGTTTACGGAACTGAAGGCGAAGAAGTTGCCAGGCGAAGTATAGACTTGTTGGTAATGGATGTTCCTCAAGTAAACATTGATTATGTTAAAGCAGTGGGAGCAAGTAGAATATATTTGAACTGGACTCTTAATGATGGAAACGATCCTATTCAAAAATTTTTTATACAGTATATGCAAGATGGTTCTCCGATATTCGATTTTTATGATCACATCATAGGAGGAAAAAATACATCATATGTATTAGAAAACTTTATTCCTAATTCAAGTTATTTACTGCGATTGTCTGCGAAAAATAGTATAGGTGAGGGTGTACCGCATCAATATCCGCAAAGTATTAGAACATTACAGGAAGATCCAATTTTCATTCCTAAAGTAAAAACTACAGGAAGTACATCGTCTACTATAACAATAGGTTGGGATCCACCACCATCGGAACTTTTGGAGTTTATACAATATTATGAGTTAGAAGTATCAGAAGCAGGTGATGTACCTGAAGTAGTTGAAGCAACTGTTTACCACCAGAATTCAAGAAATTTGCCATATATGTTTGATAATTTAAAAACCGCAACTGAGTACTATTTTAAAGTACGAGCCTGTAGTGAACTAACAAAACTTTGTGGTCCGTGGTCAGAAATTGTTAATGGAACAACAATGGATGGAGTTGCATCAAAACCTACTGATCTTCAAGTAATGTGTATCCCACATAATATGTCTGGCATAAACTCAAATTCAATACTTGTGACTTGGAACTTGCCAGACATTCCAAACGGTAAAGTACAATCATATCATATAACTTTAGATGGTGTGTCCACATATAAATTAGGTGACAAGATGCATAATGAAGTTTGGGGCCCTAAGGTGCGACGGGTTGCAGAACCTTTGCGTAAAGCAATTTACGAAGGTGTAAATCCAAATACAAACTATACTGTCACTGTTGCGGCAATAACGCGACACAAGAAAGTTGGAGAACTTGTAATTGGTAAATGTACTATGCCTGTTACTGTTCCAGAATCCATTAATCGCGCTACTTGGAATAAGGTGAAAACTACAGATAGCACCTGTATTTTCAAAGTATTTCTTCCAAAAATTAGTGAAAGAAATGGCCCAATATGTTGTTATAGATTATATTTAGTAAGGCGCGAAAATTCTAAAAATGAATTACCTCCTCCTGAAAAACTTGACATTTCAACATACAACGAAGTGCACTCAACGAACAATACGTTTGGTGGTGCGTATATTGCAGAAATGTTTTCCGGGAACAATTTTAGGTCGGAAATATTCTTAGGTGATGGGAAACGATTTATTGAAATTGATGGCGGAAATTTAGATAAGAACGACAATGATTGTCGTAAATGTTTGGGTGGTAAACCATTTTTAAGAAAACACACATTTGAGCTTATCATACCAACATCCACAGAAACACCACAGAGTAAGCATTGCGGATTAAATTTTTTACTTTTCATAATAGATTTTCCCGATATTTAGATATTCCCGTATATCCAGAATTATCTCAGAGACAACAATTAAATAAAGCATCAAATCTAACTGAAGCAGCATCCAAAATTCTAGACAACAAAAGAAGACGTCGAAGGAATCCGAAAATTGTAACCGGAGAAAGTGCGCAAACCATTTCTAGTGAAGCTGAGCAACCAACGTATGCACATGAAATTGTTTCTTTAAAAGCGTTTGAAGAGGTATTAGATGGACCACTCGATATGAATAGTAACTATACAGGATTTTTAGAAGTTATAGGTAATAATATTTACCTAAGTAATTTTATTACATTATTCTTTATTGATGTTAACTTTAATAGTTCGCGATGGTCATCAAATTTTAACAGCATTTAGTAATTATTTTGAGACTATAACACCCGGCACTGAGGCGGAACAATTTGATACTGGTGATGATTTATCTCTGTTTTTCAATATCGCTTTACAGTTGTCAGCAGCATTATTCGTAGTTATCTTAATATTGATTGTTGCGCTATGTTTCCTTCACTATAATACTAAAAACTCGGCATCTGGCGAAGAAGTAATCAGTCTAAGAGATTCCTTAAGGTATAAATATTTTTTTCTTCAATGCTACAATTTTTTATTTGCTTTTAAAATCTAGTAGTATCTAACTTTCTTTGAAACTCTAATGAAAATTTTGTCATTGAAAGCAATTGTTAAACTTAATGTTTAAAATATCTGACATAATAAGCACCACTTACATTCAATAAAGTCTATTGAAGTAATGAAGTCGATATAAAATCGAACTTAATTATCACTATAATTGTTATGATATTAAACCAAATATTTAGTTTTTTTTATCATAATACATATTTTGTTGTTTTTCTAATATTTAGCAGAGCACTGTTTGGTGGACGAACTGGTAACCATAGACATTTTATCGGGACCACAAATGCGAAAATATCAGACATAGGCCCCATACATAAAACTGATTTATATACAGCGTATAAAAATAGACATAAGGATACTGATTACGGATTTCTACGGGAATATGAAATGTTACCTAATAGGTTTAGCGACAGGACGACAAAAAACTCTGATATGAAAGAAAATACGTTAAAAAATAGATATCCAGATATTAAAGCCTACGATCAAACTCGCGTAAAGTTGTCACAACTGAATGGCATACAAGGTTCAGATTATATAAATGCCAACTTTGTAATAGGGTACAAGGAACGAAAAAAATTTATTTGCGCTCAGGGACCAATGGAAAGCACAATAAATGACTTTTGGCGTATGATCTGGGAACAACATTTGGAAATAATTGTTATGCTAACAAATTTAGAGGAATACAATAAATCGAAATGTGCTAAATATTGGCCAGAAAAAATATTAGATTTCAAACAATTTGGTGATATCACTGTTAAATTTATTGCTGAAAAGAAGTTGGGAGATTATCTTGTTCGTAATTTGGATATATTCAAACGAAATTCTGGTAATGAAGAGGAGGAGGAACGACGGCAAATAACACAGTACCATTATTTGGTATGGAAAGACTTTATGGCACCAGAACATCCACACGGAATCATAAAATTTATTCGTCATATTAACGCAGTATATTCAGTACAACGAGGGCCGATCTTAGTGCATTGCAGTGCTGGTGTTGGTCGTACTGGTACTTTAGTGGCTTTAGATTCCTTAATGCAGCAGTTAGAAGAAGAAGATCAAGTTGCCATATTTAATACAGTGTGCGACCTTAGACATCAACGAAATTTTCTTGTACAGTCTTTAGTGAGTATAATTTTTTAAAATTGAATATTACTTAAGTTGAATGTACTGTTTTTCTTAGAAACAATATATATTTTTGTATCGAGCTTTGCTGGACACTGCTCACTTCGGGAATACAGAGTTGAGTGCAATTTCATTGTCAAATACTGTTGAAAATCTTAAAACAAAAGCCAATGATGGAAAAGACAAGTGCAAACTGGAAGTAGAATTTGAGGTGTTATATTATTAATTTAATTTAGATTAATTATTTAATTAATTAAGTTAATTATTAGAAATTATTAACTGTTGCGGACGAAACTAACAAATCTTGTTCTGTTGGGAGCAACGAAGAAAACGTAATTAAAAATAGAAGTGAATCTGTAATTCCATATGACAGGAACCGCGTAAGTTTTTTGATAATAATGCCATATTAAGATGTATTTTATTTATAGCAATTTTTTTATAGGTTATATTAGCCCCATTACCAATGAAAGATAATTCGACGTACATAAATGCATCATTTATAGAAGGTTATGAAAATTCCGAAACTTTTATTATAGCACAGGATCCAATGGAGAACACAATTGGAGATTTTTGGAGAATGGTTTCCGAACAAAGTATTTCTACACTTGTTATGATATCAGAGGTAATATATTACATATTTGATGAAATTTTTATTTAATGCTGTATCTGTAAATATAAATATTAATTAGTGCCTTATGTTTTTTAAATCAAAATTTGAAAAGTGTTAGATAATTTTTTTTTTATTTGATAATTTCAGATAGGCGACGGTAACCGGAAATGTCCACGATATTGGGCTGATGACGAAATTCAATATGATCATATTGTTGTGAAATATATGCAAAGCGAAAGCTGTCCTTATTATACACGCAGAGAGTTTAACGTAACTAATTGCAAAATCGATGATACAGTAAAGGTGACACAATTTCAATATAACGGCTGGCCGACGGTAGACGGAGAAGTACCAGAGGTTTGTCGTGGTATTATAGAATTAGTAGATCAAGCACAGAGTCATCACAATAAGAACAAAAACACAGGATGCAAATCTCCATTAACTGTACATTGCAGGTTATTATTACATATTTATATACAATTGTTCACTTACTATACGCTATTATTTTATTTATATTCTGAATATGTAGTCTAGGGACAGATCGCAGTTCTATTTTCGTTGCCATGTGTATTTTAGTACAACAATTAAGGACAGAAAAAGGTATCGATATCTGCTCAACAGCAAGAAAGATACGATCTCAACGGCCAAAATTGTTAAATACATATGTAAGTCACCTTCATATTGATCTAAGAATAAACTTATTGAGATTGTGATTTGTTCTAGGCACAATATGAGTTCCTTCATCGCGCTATTGCTAACTATGCCGATTTACATAGATTGTCAGCAGATTTAGCTCCAGAGTGTTAATATGTATTTTGATGTGGAAATAAATTCACTTAAGATATTATACATACTACAAGTACATATAAATATATAAATACGATAGCATACATACATATTTGATAACTATAGCCATGCTAGTTCGTAATATATGCAACTCATATTAATTAATCATAATCATTTCTGTAAAAACTGAAAATTAAACAAAGATTGTGTAAAATTAGAAAAAAATGAAAATGAAAAATCTGTCTTAATATAGTGCATAACCAAAGGAATATACAAATTAAAAAGTATTTTAAAAAATATATTTGTTTTAAAATATTCAGTTTATACCATACATAAGCGATTAGAATTACTTATTTCGATTTTTTATGTATATTCTATTTAAGCAATTTATTGCTTTATTTTTACAAAAAATAAAAACATAATTCCCATAATAAAAAAACCATTAAAATAAGTTCAATTTCTATTTATTAAAAAATGTTTAAGATTTTATTAAATTTTTTGTTTAATAATTATTTACTTTTTAGTAAAATAAATAAAAAATGATCTTCTTATTTACATCGGTGCTGCAGTGTACTCAGCAGGGAACTTAAAAATATGACCGCCATGAGATTTTACTGTTGGTAACAATCCAGCGTTTGGTATAATATTCCATGACAAATATAAAGAAACGTTTTTGTTGTTCCTGTAAAGAATATATTTGTAAAAGTCAATAAAAGGATATTCTTATAATATGCATTACATTTATAATAATTTTCTTTAAAAAATATATAATTTTTTATACATTCAAATAAAATGTAGAATTTATTATTTTAGTTACATTTCAACGAACAATGTTCTGACCAGACAATTAACACAAAAAATAATAACAATATACATTCTGCTTCAATGTGGAAAGATCCACTCTGTCAGATAGTTGAAAACATTTGTAATGTCGAGACAAATCGATGCTACTATATTTATCTGCAGTCGACAATATACTCAAACAGCAAAGCATTAATTTTAGTTAAATTTAAAAAATAAATTTGAAAACATTTGGAAAACTTTGGTAAGAATATGGTAAATAATATATTCATAACCAAACATGTTTGAAAATTTGAAAAATTTTTGTTTTTAAAAGAGTTTACAGTGTTTGTACTTCTTTTTTGAGAGTACGGAAAAAATCATATGAAATCATTAAGGTAGTAATAGATATGAAAAGCTTGTTAAAAAAAATACTATAAGTTCCTTCTTAATTTTCATTTATATTAGTAGGGAATCTTTTTAAATCTCGTTTTGTTGAGTGCTAGTATAGTGTATATACAAAGTATCATAAGTACGGCTATTCCGATTTCTTAACCAAATAAAGCCGCCAACTGACGGCTTTGAGTCAGTTGGCTGACTAATAAACGCTGACTCTAAGTATCAAATTTGCCTTAACACGGGTTCAACCCTTGATACTTGCAGTGACAAAAAACTTTACGGATAGTTTTGATTTTTAATTTTTGAAATATTTTAAAGTCGGTTTTCTTTTTTAGGAATATTAACTTTTATCGTTTATCGATCGTTATTTACGAATAATTAAATACAAGAAATAATTCCAAGACCAAGAGTTACGATGGGTATACATCCGAAACAGCCATATGGTCCAGCAAAAATCAATTATTTAAAATAATATAAAAAGAAAGAGCGTTGCATGGTCAACCAAATTTCACTAAATTAACTAAATTTTTGTCGTATTTTCTTTGCTATTCAAATCCGTTTAACTTTTAAATATTTTTCTTTGTCATAAAGACGCGTCACTCTCGGCAAGAAAAAATTAACATTAATATAAAAATAATTTTTGTTGTTGTAGTTCCCTACTTTTTGAAATCTCTTAACCAAATAAAGTAATAAATTATAAAAAAATTGAAATTGAGTTAGTTAATTTTTAATAACCTATACGTCACAACGACAACCCTATTAATCCGTTAAGGTCTTTCGATCAAGTTATATGATCCGTAAATAACATTGAGTTGATAATATTTATAAGTTAGAATTCTAAGTTTCTACATTTTAAAGTAAATGTTGATCTACAAAACTAATATATCTTTGATTTAGTTTTAAATTCTATGTAATGCATCTACGGCTGAGTTTTTCGTTTTTATCCAATCATCATGTACCATAAATATTTATCAGCAAGAGAAATAAAATTTTATGTGGTAAACATGTTTTAATTGCTTTAGACGTATTTGTAGCATGGTGTGAGGAAGATATTTTACTTTAATTAAATTTTCTTTAAAGGTAGGCAGAATTTTAGCTTATATATAAATCTAATCTAAATATTAACGAACGGGATAAATAATTCAACTTCACATATCTATACATGTTCGATAATTGCACATACGAAGAAAGTAGTTATTTTTGATTTAAATGTATACTTTAAATTTTATGTGCGAAGAAAAATACTTACTTTAAACCGTTACCATCGTCCCAGAAATAATATTTTGTATGCATGCTCTTGAAATCCAAAGCTGCGTTTTCCCCACGCAAAATGATTTTATCCCAGAGAACTACTTGGTTCAAAACGTTTTCAGCTGTCTTGTATTCGGCAGTCATGTATAGGAATAACTGCTTAACATTCCAATTAAACAGACTGGTAAGATTAGTTTCCAAATCAAATGTTATAAAACCTAAATCATGTTTTTCCCTTGAAGACCCATAATCTGGCATATTTTTGCTGAAAACAGAATAACAAAATGACATATGCACTCTAAATTAAATTTAAAATCAATCTTACACCAATATCTTCACAGTGTTTATACGTGCGTTTGTTCTATAATCCAGAAAAACTGTTGATATAAAACAACAAAATGTTAAACCTGCAAGTATGCTCAAGGTGTATGCTACGGTAGCATTTCCTCTTGTTAAAAATGTGTGCATCTTTTCAATTTAATTAGCAAATCTTATTTTAGAGAAGCTGCGGACACGTAGTAAGAACCACCGGCGTCGTTGGCAAACTAATTCAGTTAATTATGAAACGTAACACAAGGCGATTTCGAATTTTAAAAATTAATTTACGTAATAGTAGGTCGGTTCCACTAGCTACTCGTAATAACTTTCACTCACACTGTGTATACACAAGTGCTTTTCATCAGCAAATTTTCAAGTAAATGAAAACATGTGAGAGAGCGTAACATCTCTGTTGAAATTTAAAAATGCGACACACACTTTACTCGTACATTTTATTTCAAGTAAAATTTGTGTTGATGTCTTAATCAGCTGTTTTGGTTTGAATTTAAATTTTTGTATGTTTATTAGAGCGGTACAGGTGTTCTCACCAGAATTTACACAAAGCTGCTCCATGAAAAACTGTGTAAAGAGCGAAATTTGGCAATCTATTTTTTTGTGTTGCGCTCTCAGTTTGTATATTACTTGTGTTTTACTTGAGTTTTATAACGAGTAGCTCGTGGAACAGACCTTGTTTTAAACATTGAGTAGTTAGGTGTGTTTTTCGATACCGCACGTTAGTCACGTCATTAAGAATGCTGTTATTAGAGACGAACTTGAAAATGCTTTTAACGGCGGTAAGGAAAAAAGTTTATTTTCGATTGAATTGTTGTTTTTGATATCTTACATCGATATCTGTATTGTAAATTCTATTTACCTTGAAAAGAATATTTGATAATACTGGATTTACTTGAGAGTTTAATTAGTAATTTCAGTTATCATGTTTGTAATTTTAGCTGCCAATTGTTATTACTTCCCATTGCTGAAGTCACTCATGATAATATAAACGCAAAAAGCTCAATGTTACTATATGACTTACTAAGTACGCAGTGGAAACGTAGTATAACCTTGTAGGAAACATGAACATGAACATGAACTTAAAAACCGGTTGCTTATTGATGAGAGAGGGAAGAGAGTGTGATGTGAGTTTATGAATTTCACGCAATGAAATTTGCTGCGGTTCTTTAGCTTGACACGCATACATATATAATGTTATGTTTATGTTTAACTTTTAATGTTGAATACTCTCAATTTCTGTGCTCTGCACTACTACATACAAGCATTTTATACGTTTATATAAAACAAAACAAATTTTACGCTCATGAGAGTTCATGATAGTGTAAACTGAACTGACAATTCATGTTGTGGTCAAGTTCATTTCACGTTCATGCCAGTGTAAGTAGGCCCAATGATTTAATATGTCAATTATATATATAATTTTATGTGTGAATAAAAACTTACTAAATAAATAAAAGTTCTATTAAACCTTTCAAAGAACTTTCTGACTCATAAAATCTCTTTTACATACAATAGGTAACTTATGTCATTGGAAACGCAAAATCTTGAAGTTCCTTGAATTACTTATTAAGTAAGCAGTTATTAAGTAAACATGATATTAACAAAATTCGTTCGCTAAAGTTCGCACTAAAATGTGAAAATGGTAATAGGTTGCGTATATACGTCCTATATTAAGTCTGTTCCACTAGCTACTCATAGAAAAACTCAAGTAAAACACAAGTAAAGTACAAACTGAGAGCGTAATACAAAAATATACCAGATTACTCTGTTTACACAGATTTTCAAGGATCAGCTTTGTGTAAAATCTGGTGAGAACACCAGTGCCGCGCAAATAAACAATACAAAAATTTGAATTTAAACCAAAACCAATGTACAAGTAAATTCTGTGTAGAATTTTCAAATTTCAACACGAATGTTACGCTCTCTCAGATGCTCTCATTTACTTGAATATTTGCTGGTGCAACGCACCAATGTATACACAGTGTTACTTAAACTTACAATAAGTAGCTCGTGGAACAGACCTAATATGACAATTCAATTAATATTTTTTGTAACACTCTGTTTACCACTGTTCCACAACTAAAGAAATGCTGTACTAATCGAACAAAATACTCAATGCGAATATTGTAATAATTGTAAACATAATTGTAAAAATTGAAAAAAGAAAAATAAAATAAACAATGAATCCAGTTGTAATAGTTAAATCTAATTGTGACATGAAACCCATGGATATTGTCAAAAGTAGAAAATGAGTACATTAAATATATAAACGTTATCTTAATTTCCAATTCATTTAGACATAGCAACAGCGAATGGTGGTCAAGTCATCGAGACAACGATTGGGAACATAAAGGCTCCAGCTATGTTGTGCAATGTAAAAACAAAGTATTATGAAAATCAAATTGTTTTGTTTCCTTGTGACTTAGACTGCAAAGCAATACCGTCGGATATCTTAGAAATGTGTGAAGCATTCATATATTATTTTGATTCAGAAAATGTAATTTTTCAGTAATATTTTTATGAATGTGTTTAATTTTGTATATTTAGAGATCATTTTTAACTGAGATCGATGAGTTAATCACTTTCGTTAAAAACAATAACATCGAATTAGGTTTATTGATAACAAAGCAACTTTGCGACGAGCCGTCAACAGGAATAACATACAAAGAGCTAAAAAGTATATGCAAAATTGTTTTTGATGTTATTGAACTAAACCAAAAATCCGATGATGAAGATGATGAGGAGAGAAACGAGCAAGTACATGAATATGTCGAAATAATTAGGGCCTTGCATAATAATATATGGTCAAACGTGAAATATCCAAGTAATTTGGAAACAGGTACGTTTGTGAAATATAAAAGTTTGAAATTATTTTTTTTTTCTTTTTATAGAAAATTCTTTAGATGACACTTCTGACTCAGAATGGAGTTTGGGTGTTGAAGAACAATTGGATGCTTTCGATAAGTTGTTAACGAATATTCAAAATTTTAAGACATTATCCGCTAACTTACCGAGAGAACAAGTCTTAGATGAAGCTGAAAAATTGGCTGCAATGTTTTCTACTATAATGAATGAAGATTGAACATAAATAACTAATTATTTAAAAAGTATTTTAAAGAACTTTATAAAACTGTTAGAATATTATTTAAGCAGTTAAATTATTACTTGTACTTAGTAAATTAGTGAATTCATGTATTAAACAATAAAAATTAAATTTGAGTTAAGTGAAAATTTAAATTTTTTACAAACATTTCTAGGTTGAGTTTAATTACATATATAAATATATGTTCGTAAATTTAAATAATATTAATTTTATAGAGCTATGATAGTTGTAGATTATTTTATATTTGTTTAAGGTGTTATTGCTGCACAGATGAACTAAATATGGACGATATATTTTGCTATAGGAACTTATTTCAAAAATTGAGAATTTATATATTGCGTTTTAAAATGTACACTAAAATGTACAATTTTAAGTGTACAATTAATTAATTAAAATGTACAATTTTTAGATTGGAATTGATATTAAAAATAACTATAATTTTTGAAAAAAAAACAACGTGTTGGGAAATTTGTTTTAAAAAATTGAAAAATAAAATACTTTTCTGTTTTTTGTAGTTCTGCATTATTTTTTTATTTTAAAATGTGCATACGCTTAGGTATGTATGCGTAAAACAAACTTAATAATAAGTATGAAAGTTTTTAGAATGATAACTACGTACATACTTACGGCTATTTTCGATTGGTAAATCTGGATTCCATCAAGATTTACTTCTGATCTGTCAAATTCGAACACTTTTAGGGACATCTAATATTTATATATATTTCCAATTAAAAACACCATCCATATTTTTTATAAATTCATAAATTGAATCAAACCACACTTTATTTGTGAAATCATATAAAACAGCTGTTGATTTCAGTATAATCTTGTAATCTAGTTATAAATTAATTTTGAATGTTATACATTTCACCCGAGATTTACCAATTGTTAATGAAAATTGCACTAAAAGCGAATCTTGATTGAAGAATTTACCTCAGATTTCAGCATTAAATAATAATTTAGAAAACTGTTTGTTGCCGCTTTTTTTCTTGAAAAAAAAGGAAATAAATAATTTTTGACATTCTCCAATCAAACACTTTTAAAAAAAAACCTAGAAACCAGACTAATATCTGGTACTTTACTCCTATTTCGCAATATTTATGATGTTGATTTGGGATCCTTTGTGAGAATATTTGAGTTGGGATAAATTATACATCATTTAAAATATTATATTATCAAAAATATTAAAAATAATTTATTAATACCCCACAATGTTGAGTTTAAATCTATTCTTGAATAACAATATTCCACGTTAATAAATAGGAGCAATCAGAAGAGAAGAGTATCATAAATTTTATTAGAATTTCATTTATAATCATTCAGAATTGGAAAACTGAAATGAAAAAGTGACTTTGAAAAAACGAGCAGTGATTCAAACGCAGTCAACGAAAGGTTTCAACTAAAGATAAATACTGATGTTTCTGAAGAACAATTTTAAGTATGTTAAAAAATTTTGTTGTGAATATTGGATTGCCTGCTGGATGAACCAAGAACTAAATCAATATATGAGCAATTGTTTGGTACAATAGGTGCTCAATGTTCACCCACTATACATATACCCCAAGTACATCAAGAATCAGCTGATGGGCTTGTGACTAATTTACTTTCTATGTATGTATGGTATATACTCCGATGTAAAATATATGCAGTGGTAAGAAAACGAAACTTATATATGCAAGAAAGAAAACGAAACTAAAGTAAATGAACTGCAAAGTACGTAATTTTTATGTATTATTGTTTAAAAAAAAAAGTACTCAGAAACCAAGCATTTACAATACCACCTGTGGCTCAAGAACGACAACAAGAAGAGTAGGATTTTGTCACATACATATAATTTATATATTTATATTATTTTATATATTTATATTATTTTATATATATATTTATATTATTTTATATACATACATATATATTTATTTATATATTTATTGGTGTGTGGTTTTACTTAGTCTCAAATACAGTAATTGTTATTTAGACTCCGTAACATCTTTCAACATAACATTTTTTTTTGGTTGAAAAAAAAACATAGTACTATATAAAACTATCAAAAGTTAAGTTGAAAGTATAAAATAATTTGTGAAGCATTTACACTTATGAAAAACAGCTGATGATGATTTGGATCTGCTTATATATTTAAAATTTAGTACATGTTAAGTTTAATATCAGTAAGTAAATAAATAAAAAGAATGACAGTTTAAAACTCAAAATTTCTTTTTTACAATTAGCAACAAGGAAGAAAACACCACCCCTTTCAGTTTTTCATCAAAGAATCCAATTTTTTTTTCATTTAAACATAATGCTGATGATTAATGCTAATTACCCCTAAATCAGAGATTACTTTTAATGCAATATATCCAAATTTTTTTATGATGTAATCGTTTATGTTTGAGATAATAATTGAAATAATATTATATGGGAACTCCTAAAATAACAACTTCCACCTATATATATGGGGAATTTAGAGTGTATACTATATACCAAGTTTAAAGAAAAATCTATTTTAATCATTGCTTTGTATGATGGAACACAAATATATTAAATTTAAATATAAATGTTATAGGTTACGTTCCACCCTATGTATACAGATAGGATAGTAACAACTTTATTGTGTAGTGTTCACTTATTATTTAGATTAATACTAAATAAAAATAATGTAGCTTATATTCAGTATCTGTTTATAAAATTGCGTAGTGTAAATATTATGTAGATCAATCAGTTGTAGAGTAGAAACAAAGAAGATAAAGAAAAGAAACTGATAGGTAATTTTGAATAATATTATGCCTCTTTGTGTAAAAAATATCGTAAAAAAATCTCTCTTACTTATTCACCATTACAGAAATGTCAAATATTAAAATCGGTGTGTCTTATAACCTAAATGTTTATTATATTTGTGTTTGCATATTAGCATGCACTCATTAGTAGAAATTATATAATTTATTGTTATTAGAAAATATACTGTATATATTCATTTCGTTTTAATGAGTAAATATAAATATTATTTTTTATATCAATTTTACTTCTATTTACATAAAAATTTTAAATTTGCTATTTAAATCAAATATAAATGAAGAAACATTTAAGTATGCACTTCCGATTCTTATTCAAAACAATTTTAAATAAGTAATAATTCGTATATTTTTGTAAAATAATTAATGCTTTTCAATTCCGCCTTTATCTTTTAGTAGTATGATATTTGTTCAAGTAATTGCAACTTTATAGCATTTTCTCGAAATGGATTTTTAATGTCAAAAAACTAAACAGACAACGAAATTTCTCAGAAAGTGTTATTATTTTAGCAAATATCGTGGTGAGTAGGTGGACAAAATAGCAAGACCGGATGGGGAAAATGATTAAGTGCCATTGTGTAGCATTAGGCTTTTTGTTTTTGTACTGCGTGATATTTTCACCTCATTACACAAAATTTTAAATATTATTTGAATAATCTAGAAAATTTTATACATAATTTTTCGAAATACTCTGTTTCTTTTCTTTATCTTCTTTGGTAGAAAATTGAATTGTTTTCATTAATTACAATTAACGCATCCTAAATTAAAGAACAAGGAAGCATAAATTTTGCTTATTAATTGCTTATATGAAAAACCAACCAGCGATTCCTTGAAACTAAAAAGCAAATAATATCTACGATGCAAAACGCAAACAAATAGAACATTGTTTTTTAATGGCAAGAAATGGAGTATTATAATAAATCTGCAACAAGAAATGCATGGCATATATTGCCATTCGTATATCAATTAAGCAATTTATTGGAATAAATACAATTTAATCCAATTAATTGCTCAGTTTAAACGTTCTCTAAGAATTATTGTTATAGCTTATACCCTTTATATTTAAACATTGGGCCGTTGCAACAAAAAAAAAAAACTGTATTTTTATGTACGCGTATAGAGATATACATTTATTTGAATATAAGTATAACGAAAAATTAATTTTTGATTGAGATGGCATATTTGTACTATTTGACATATTAGCTTTTATTCAAATCTGAAATTACAACTAAAAATACGATTAATGTGCAATTTATACAAAATTAAGTTGAATATAAATTCGTAATTCACAATAACATAATTGATTGCTGATATTGTGAATAATCCTCATGAACTTAGGCAAAACATAACAACCAAAATATTTCTATAAAATTCGGCACTTTATATTCTTTAAATAAATGTTTTTAATTTTATTTAATTTTTTTACGTTTGTAATTTTAAAAAAATTATTTTCTTGAAATTACTAGGATGTGTTTTAATATTGTACATATTTTTGTTCATATAAGCCTATAATGACTAAAAAGTTAAAATTGAGTTCATTCTAAAAAATTTATTGATATTGAGTATTATTTGAATAATTTTACTCTATAATTTTTATCATTCTCAACTTTATTCTTAATGTTCTTTGGTTCATATGCCAAATATTGGCATAAAATCGATATGATAATTATTTTTCAAAAATATATATACTGAATTTTTTGCCAGAAATGTGTTTCATACTACTTTACTGAAGTAAAAATATGTGATGCAGTACAGACTGTTGTGTTTCAATTTCATTGAAGGAATATTATTTATTATATTAGTATAAGAATTTATTTCGTATGGTGTGTAGACGCCGACTTATTTTTTGCTTGATATTTTTTGTTTTATATTTTTTAATTAATAAATATTATGCCACCCCCAAGACCGAGGGGAGTTGGATATAATACAGGAGTTGCGAATACCCCAATGTCAGAACGGCAACAAATGGCGCTCCTAATACAAATGACTGCAACATCATCCTCAGGTAAGGAAAAAAAAAAAAATTAATTAATATAGTCAATACAAGTACGAAAATTAATGTGTTTAACACTTTTATATTTTAGAACAAGTTCGTACACACGTGAAAAAAAATGATCATAAAAAGACTGAGGAGGTAGAAGATAATATAAGCGAAAAGCAAGAAGGTCAAGATAGCACAAAGGATAAGAAAACTTCAGATGATGGTTTCGTAGAAACAAAAAAAGATGTTAATTCCGATCATATTAATACCTTAGATACATCTACCTCTTCAAATATTTGTAAACGTAATTATTCTGATGTTGATGAAGATGAGTTTGAAGAATCAGATGATGTGAAAAAGAAAAAACGCAAAGATTCCGATAATGGCAAAGAGTCCAAAGCAATGGTAAATATACGACTGCCTGGAAGAGTAGAAAAAAGTATAAAGCAAACATCTGCAGCTAAAGGATCACCGAATCCGAGTAAATCAGTAACAGTTACAGATAAGGATCCCTCAGAGAGCGTAAAAAATAATACTGGAAAAAGTTTTGAAAATGATGGCGATGATGAAGATTGTAAAAACCTTGATAATATATATAGCGGTGGATTAAAGGTACCTCCTCTAAAAATTGTTATACCGCAGCAAAATTGTTCTCTAGATACAGACGGCAATGTATCTCGAACAGGTAAAATTAATGCGTCTAGAAACGCAGCTCTACCCTATGTTGTTAGCTCGAGTAATGAATCAGCAGAAAGAGATTCTTCAGCTCAATGTAATAGTCCTCATGAAAGTCCGGTTAAAGCTAATACACCTTGCACAGCAACTGAAGAAAAAAATATTAAATTATCGAATGAAGAAAAAAACTTGCAAAGAGTTCTTCGTAGTTCGCATCGTTCTGGTGTAACGAGTGCTGAAAGAAGTTCAAACAACTCTTCGCCCCAAATGCAAAGTAGTTCACCGTCACCTGCATCGTTGAATGCTACTGAAGTGATTGATGCAAAAGTGACGTATAATAACATAACTACGAGCCCCTTACAACAACACCAGAATTTTGAACAAGAGAATCTAATAAATTTACCAAGTCCATCAACATCGACTTCATCATCGAAAGATACACAAACTAATAATGTTGAATTGCATCCACGTAAACGAAAAATACGTTCTAAAAATGAGGAAACTATTGCTAAACCGAGCATAGATATTAAACCCAGCCCAGAAGCAACGTCAACAACAGTGACTGATTCACATCCTCATGATTTTCCATTCACGAATTGCTTTCAAATGTTTTTGAACATTAGAAGACAAATTGAAAAGAAATGGAAAAGTATTGATCCAGTGAAAGCCAGACCACCGCAAGGTTTTAATGAGTATCTTTTATCAAAAAGAACGTATCTACTTTCGGAAAATGCGGAAACGAAAGCAATTGATACTCCTACGTTTGTGCCCCCGAAAATGAAAGAAATATTTGTTATTCAAGAGAAGGAACGAAGAGAACTATCTCAACGACACACTGTAGAAAGAGAAAAGCTATGTCTTAACGTTGAACAGGAAATCATTCGAGTGCATTCTAAAGCAGCTAGAAATATATCCTGCCAATCAATGCCATATTCTGTTTGTACACTGTTAAAGGATGAAGAAGTATATAATGTTATAACACCTGAACAAGAAGAGAAGGACAGAAACGCGAGAAATCGTTTCAATGGAAGACTTTTACTTAGTTGGTTGCAGGACGTTGATGACAAATATGAGAAAATTAAAGTTAGTTTTATTTAAATTAATGTCTTTAATTACAAGAGCTATATATATTATATAATTATAGGAATCTATGTTATTACGACATCACAATGAAGCTGAGAGCCTACACGCTGTGCAACTAATGGACTGGGAAATTGCATTAAAGAAATACGAATTATGTGATTACAACACTCAGTTGGTTGTTGAGAAAGATCATGTGCCAATTGTGCACGTAAGCGACGATTTTGATCTTTTGCCAGCTTAAAATAGTTATAAATTATAATACTTAAAGTAATAAAATTTAGATTAATTTAAAAGCTTTGAGTTATATTTTAAAAATTATTTATATGAATTATATATTGATAAAAGCAATTTTTCAAAGATGTTTGAATTCTTTCAGTCGAAGCCTCAATTAAAATATATCATCATAATATTTTTTCAACCACTAATTTGTATTCAATTGAAGTCATAAGTTATTAGACTTTGAAATTTTTTATTTTTTTGATTAAAAGCATGTGCATACACACACACCCTTTTTGTGATGAAATCATATCGGTAGATTTTTTTTACCGCCCTGTTGTTATACTTTGGAGCCGTATATCTAGATTTTGTACGAAATCTGGGATGTTTTAATTCAATCTATTCTAAAACATTCTTATGTAAAAACTTTTAAATTTATTTCGTATATAATTTCATTTATTTAAATATAATTGTTTATTGCTTGTTACATTTTAATTATATATAAAAATTAATGTGTTTGAGGATCACATTGTAATAAACGCACAATAGATGGATCACTTTTAGCGCCTTCTATAAATTCTTCCAAACTCAATTTCCCATCTTTGTTACGATCCATTTGTCGAAATATTTTATCCGTTCGTTTCTCAGGAGTGCTCTCGTCTTCAGGCATTTTCATTACAGAACCAACCATTTTATAAATTGCCTAAGGATATCATTTTTATACTATGTAATATAACATTAAAACAAGTTTAACATACTGTAACTATTTCGAGCATTTCCTGTCGAGAAATATAACCATTTCCATCTAAATCATACATAGAAAAGGCCCATTTAAGTTTTTGTTCTAATTTTCCACGGGATGTAACACTTAGTGCACAAAGAAACTCCCTAAAGTCGATAGTACCATCACCATTAGCATCAAAAGTACGGAAAACATGCTCAGCAAACTGAAAAAAATGTAACAGATGGCAACAAAATAAGAATAGTTAGAAATTAATTATATTTTAACATTTTACTACATAGATTAAATTTGGTTTGTTAATAGTTTTTTAAATAAATAAAATAATTAAATCAAGAATTATAATACATGCAGCGGTCAAAAGAAGTATTCGATATTAGTGCGTTTTGTCTGAAATTCAATAAAAAAACAATAATAATATACTGGTAGAAATAAATATTACTTATCTTCTTATTTTAATTATTTTTACAGATTTATTTACACCAAATCCAAAAAAAAAAAAATAACACTTAATTCAGTGATCTAAATGAAAATTTTTATTGTCAACCATTTTAAAAAATTATGACAAAATAAAAACTTTCTAATTAGTTAACACGTCACGCAGAACAATTCACTATATTATAAAAGTGTAGAGCTTGAAAAAACGGTTACGAATAAACTAAGATCTGGTTGTCCAAATGTATTCACAACAGTAGGTGAGCGTTGGTTGTTGAGATAGGTAAAGAAAACATCCAAAAATCCTCGATACTCTAGTTAAGTATTAAGATACATTTCAAAATAACAAACAAACAATATGAAGCTATTCAAAATCGAATGGCTATAGAGGACGATATGCGTGTAAAAAACCATAACGACTTGAAAAATTAACATTTGCTAAAGCTTTGTTGATCATTAATCTTATCTAATCATTAGCTTTGTTAAGCTTTGCTTGTGTGACCCCTTTGGGAGATATTGAATGGCGCATAATTTTCTGAATCGACGAGTGGCTCCGGAACGTAGGCTCGGTCGTTCTTGGAACCGGGTTAATTTCAGTTGTAATCCCACACATGCTTTATCCTTCCCTTCTCCACCCATCTGCATCTCAACCCATGTATTCGTTTTGTAAATCTTTCATGTTATCTGCCTTCAGATCCCGGCGGGTTACAACAACAACGAAAGCAGATTAAACTTTTTGGATGCCATTAAAGAATAAAATTAATACTGAGTTAGAAGAACGAACTCTTACAGTTATTACTGCAATACAAGCAGGCGCCGTGATGGTTTGGAGGTGTACGGCGAACTCGGTGTAGGTAATATGATGATGAAATGTATCAATGATTCAAATGCACTATATCAATATTTTAAAGAGAAATATAAAAAGTAGTACTCAAAAATTTAACATCGGTAGTAACTTCTACTCAAGACATTCCGCACTCAACAGAAGATTATTAAAACTCCGTCACAAAGTCACAGATTTTATTTCTACAGAGCATTTTCGGTACAATCTGGAGAAAAATATAAAAAAAGTAAAATTTTCAAATACAAATGTGATGGCAGAGGTTCTAATAGAAGAAACATTGACCCTTGCCATTTGAAGTCAGTAATACGCCACAGTAGAAGAGCAACAACTCTCATGTGGTATATTATTTTTTTTTTTTGTAAATGAGTATTAACAAATTCCTGTAAGAATGATTAAAATAAAAAGAGAATCGATATTTGTTTCTACCAATAGAGTTTGATTTGTTTCTATATTTCGTTGTTGTTTTTATTAAGAAAAGCCACTCAGCAAAAACAAATCACAATCATTTATTGTGGTATTGCATCATTGTTCTTTTCTGCTTATATTAACTGTAACTTGTCAATAAATATTTATGAAACCAGAATGTTTGTTTAATATTTTTTAATAGATGTTTTTTTACTTAATTAAAATTAAGTATATACCTTTAAGTGTTTTTTTTATGGTTATGTGCATACTCTCATACATAATAAAAATATACTAATATTTACCTTACTGGCATCTCCGTACGGAAAAAAATTTCCATAAATTTTTTTAAACTCTTCAACAGATAAGTGCCCGCTTGGGCAATCTTTTAAAAATCCCTTATACCATTCTTGTATTTCAGCATCTGAAAAATATTTTATTTGTATTTAAACTTATGTTTTATGGTTATACTATATACTTGTTATAGTGTAAATAAATAAATTAAACAATATTTAATAAATCTGGGAGTTTTTAAGCTAGTTTGTATAAATTTATTTAATAAGGATATGCATCCTTAGTTTTAAAAAAAAAATATATTTATAAAATTAGATCTAAAAACTATTTCATAGTAAATTTAGCGATAGATGTCAGAAAAATTAATATTTATAAAAAATCTCTATAAGTTTATAACTCAAATGATTATTACCTGTAAACTCCGTATTTTGTTTAAGATCTTCTAAGACTTCCGGTTTCAATTTACTATTTTGTTTACCCATTGTGGGTTATACATCGTCTCTTTCCTGTGAAGCAAAAAATGTTAAAATTAAATAGCTGCTTCTGAGGGAACTATATAAAAATTTGTAAAAGTCTTAGGAGCACATCGGTACCTTGTCTCATTACCATATAATATATTTATAAACGCAACTGCAATATGATTTTATATAAACTTTACGGTTTTTTGGATCCGTTGTTTAAATGAAGCAAATAAAAGATATTAAATCTTACATACATATAGCAAATATTTTATTTAAATTATCATATGTATACATTAAAAAAATTTCAAGTAGTTGTATTAGCATTTATTTTGAGAAATATAAATTTATAAATTTTAATATGATATAAATGATTCAATGAAATACACACACTATTTGGATTTTCTTGTCATCTTTCTAAACTCATTCTTTAGCCTTATATTATTTAAATTTAAAATTTATGGGGCCAACATTTTTGATAGTTCCTCATCTTGTAGACATCCTTTTAAAAATTCGTCTTGAGTTAATTGACCATCATTATTTTCGTCCATTTTTGCAAATATATTTTTTGCTCTTTCTTCGGCCGAATCAGCTGGACGATTTGAAGAGCATGCACCCAACATATCATATATAGCCTTAAAACATGAAATTTTTATTTTTTGATAATTAGTAGTTTATATTCTCTTAAAACTTTTTTATATACGAATTTATTACCTGGACAATTTTAGTCATTTCTTGAATATCTATGACACCATTACCATCGACATCATACATTCTAAAAGCCCATTTTAGTTTTTCTTCTGGTGTTCCACTAGAAGTTACATCTATAGCAAGCAAAAATTCCTAAAATATAATTGACAACATATATTTTGGTGCACTATTTATTTCACAAAAACACAAATTAACTTAATTATAACTTTAATAAACTTTTGTAAATAAAATTTGTTTTTTTTCGAATGTAAAATACAGCTGTATTCATATTTTCCATAATGAATAGATTTTTATATCAGAAAGATGTGTTAGTATGACACCTATATTGAATATATTGAATAAATTTAACTCAATTTACCTTAAGTTTATTAACAATTTTTAAATTTAATTATTAAGAAGTCATACACAAAGTATCTTAATTTGAAAATAAATAAATAAACACACAGGTAGACTGAAGAAAATTGTTAGGTTCCAGGAGTCGACTGGTCTACATCCGGGAGCCACATATATGTTCACACACTCAAGTGCATGTCTCCCATATCGATTATAACAAGAAGAATGCTTAAATGAAATCATTTGGATAAGCTATTTATGGGTGTATGAATTCATGGTGTCTCTGATATCTATATTGTTAAAAATATACATCTTTCAAACACTTCATTTATATAACTTAAAATAAGAGTTTTAAAGTGCATTTAATGTATAAATATATACATATTTTATAAATTTTATAATTATTGATAATAATAATTAAAATTTAATAAATATATTATATATATAAATTTTTTTTCATGTTGAGACTCTAATGTCAAGATTTTTATACATACACTGTTTTATAACTATTTTGATATTTAAGGCGCAACAACTTAATGGGAAATGCGCGGTGCAGACTATTATATTGAAAATATATTAATAATTTAAAATGTGATATAGATTTTCAATTACATCACTATTACAACAAATATTAGTTAACATATATACATAAAGACAATTTTCCTAGAAATTAATAAAAAATATATGTATGTATATTCTTTATAAAAAAAATACCTTAAAATCAATGTAGCCATTTTTATCCATATCGAAAGTGCGAAATACATGATCGCAAAATTCTTCGGCATTTCCAGATGGGAAAAACATTTTGTACATATCAACAAACTTTGCTGGTGTTAATCTTCCATTAGGACAGTCTTGCTGTTAAGAAGTACAAGAAAATGTTGCAATATTATATGTTACAAAAAAACTGAATTAAAAAATCCATAATTACCTTAAATCCCTTGTACCATTCCTTTATGGTAGCTTCATCATATCGAGTATGAGTTTTTAAAAACTCCATGTCTTCTTTTGTGAGGCGGTCTTTACTACTTAAACACCCCATATTTAGCTAATTAATATTTAATGATATATTTTGTCAAATTATAACAAGCAGCAGCTTTTGTTATTACTTTGTAAATATTACTTATATTTATTCACTTGGTGTAAAATATTTTAAACAATCAGAACTTTTCGGTTACGGTATTAACAAAAAACTTAGTGACTTCTCATGTTGCACAAAATACAAGCATTCAAAATCAATAAATCATACGAGTAAAACGTTAGTTCATTAAAAATTTGAAGTTATTAATATCATTATTTGCTTTTTAAGCTCCGCTCGTCTCCTTGTTAATGTTTAGAAAAACAGTACTATAAATAAGCTCAAATTATGATATAGCTTATATTTTAAAATTTATATATTTTCGTTTGCTGGTTTACTGTATGATAAATTTTAATTGCTAACCGTGCTAAAGGACAAATTCAATACTCGATAGCAAACATGCGCAGAAACTCTTCAATGTACTCTACAAGGATGGGTTTTATTTCTCCAGTTTCGTTATACTTGCAGGTGCCACGAGTTATTCTCAGAGGATGTGTTTAAAGTAAAAATAGAGTTACCATTGCGCTTGCTTAAGCTGAATGCATTATAAAATATAAATACCAAATATTTTGGATGCGAACAAATTGAAATCCCCAAAATCCATAATTTGGAAGTTATATGGAACAAAACTATTTTAAATTTGGCAAATACATATGTACATATGTATCAAAATTTTTTTGGTATTAGTCAACTAAATTAAAATTAATAAACTAAACCCTAATTTGCTGTTTACTAAAAAATTATACATTTACAATTCAATTTTTAGAATTTTTTATAGCATTTAATTTGCATTTCCTTTCCTATACGCATATTTTAATAAAATAGAGTTAACATTTCAAAAATAAATGTTATGTAGAAGAGTAACTAAGAAACTAATGAATGTATTGAAACCGTATCTACAATTAAAAAAGGCTAACAATTAAAGAATATCAGAAAAAGCGATTTAGCTTTTGCAGGTAATGCCATTGTATTCAATACGTATAGAGACACAACCAGTAGAGTGGTTTGGTTAGTGTCACTAATTAAATAAAAAGTGACAAAAAACCTAGAACTTGAGCATTGAATGTTTGTGCAGTATTAGCTACTTCTGGAAAAACATGATTAGTCATCGCTTTTAATTTGACAAGCACGAGTTCTAAGCCTAGCACTTGCAGTCCAAACAAATTATATACTAGTCTGTATAAACTAATTAAGAAATTCGAATATTTCCTACGACCACTGACGATAAGTACTTGGCAATACTTGAAACAGCGTTGTTTGGTCAGCCAAATTTCAATAAATGAAATAAAATTTTTGTTCTTATCTTCTCTTGGCTATTCGAATTCGTCTAACTTTTAAATACTTTCTTTTCGTCATAGTTGCGTCAATCTGGGCAAAAAATAATTAACATTAAATATATTCTAATATTGAAAACTTTCAAAATCTTTGCTGTTAACTAAACACAAACAAAATTAAGTCAAAAGGAACAATTGGAAACAATAATGCACATCTAGAAATAGCTGGACACGCGATAGTGACGTGTGTTTTATTTAAAATATATATTAGCGAAACCTAGTATGTAATTAAGGAAATATTGTTACAAAAATTATAAGCACTTGCAAGTAAAAGTTTATATTTTTTGATCGATATATGCTAATCTAATAACCCTATCTAATAATCGCGTAAATGGTATGAGTGAAATTGATCGAACTTAACATATCTAGATCTGCCGTCAAATCTTTGAAGCGTAAAACACATAGGCTGATATGAGTGCGTTTATTAAAAAATCTCTAAACCATTTAACGAGTTACGGTAATAACTAAAGCTCGAATCTTGCACAAGTCCTTCATGTACGTAGGATTTACATCCATTTTATTTACACTAGAATATATGTATTTAATCTATACATATATTTTTAACAAAATTGCACTTTGGCACTGTAAGATGACATGTGAATTAAATACTTGAATTACTAAGCTTCTAATAAAAGTGCATTACTAAATAAGACAACTTAATGCAATTTACTTGAAAAATAGTTTTACATTTTATTTTAAAAATATTTCAAAATATTTAGTGATTACATATATTGAAGTCATGAAGAATTCTTTCTTAAAAGATTAGAAGATTTAATTTGGCTACTAATAGTTGTTAAATTTTGATTTTAAAGTCAGATATACGCTGTTGATTAAAAATTACAAATTATTAATATTTGATGAAATAATATAAATATAATAATTATTAAGACTAAAAATGATATGAATTGTCATGTCAAAATATTACACATTCTATATAATTTTTTAAATAACTTTTTGAGCTATTTTTAAAAATATATATATACATATATATAATTTATTTATATATACATATATGCACGTCAGTACAATATACTAAAATGTTTAGAACGAAACCGATTTGTCCATTACGCTCTTAATAAAACTAAGACAATTAAATTTTTGTAAATAAAATAGTTATATAATGAATGTGATGAAAAATCAGAGTTCAAACAATGAGACACTTTTTCACTTTTAAGAATAATTAACTTTATATCTATCTGTTAAATGTCTGTTCATAAACTGGAGAACCAGAACTTCTTTATCGGATTACTGTATAATAAGTTTTTAATCATCAAGTACCAAGTATCTGAAATGATTTCAATAAAGTTTTTTAATTCGTCTTATAGGAGGACAAATTAAACCCTGAACTTGAATTATTGATAATTAAATGTCGTTTCTGCAGTAAAAACCGGGAATAAAGAACAGTGTAGAAGATTGTTCCATCTATCAAGACTTTAAAAAAGTTAAAGTATAGTAATGGAATTTGTTTTTAAGGCTATGAAATACCTTCGTAGGCTTTTGGCTGTATGAGTAACAGATCATTTTCTGTCACGAAAAATAAATAATCTATCAGGAAATGAAAGTGGCCACAATAGACTAAGTGCAATGTTTAATAAATGCTAATAATTTTTAAGCAGGTGCGCTAGTTTGTTGCATTAAATCTGTCATATATCATTTGAGATCTCTGTGGCATTAATCAGAGAACCCAATAGAACTTACTCTTTAAAAAGTATGTATGCTACTGTTTTTTCGGCAAAAGAAATTATGATATAGCAAGATTATTTAAATTCTTTGGAAATTATTGGAATAATAAAAAAACATGTCATTTGGTGAAGTATGTATATTTTCTAAAACTTACTTGTAATTTGTTGGTCTAACAGTATACTGTAATTTCTCGCAACAAACTCTTTAAAAAAATGAACGTAACATTCCAAATTTTATTTCACTTACATATGTATGTACATATATTCTTTTTTATTTTCAAATAATTATAAACCGGTACATATAAACTTTCAATTTGTATTTTTATTAAACATACAGTTCGAAGCAATTTTATTATAGTTCTCATATATACGTACGTATATACCATACCAGAAAGAAATAAACATTTACATGTTTATTGCGTACAGTTTCTTTAAATTTGGCGGTTAATTATTATGTGCAACCAATTCCATTTATTATTGTTGTTATATTGCTATAATCCTAATATGTAACTGTGGTGAATAGCGGGAAATGTTTCTCAAAGCACATATTTACCAAATATAATATAAATATATACATATAAATACACACACATATATATATATATATAAAGAATTAATAAATAAATTACGTTTTTAATTGGAGTCAATATATTTTTTGTTGTTTGTTTCTTTGGTTTGCGTTATTAACTGTAATGACACAAATTTGTTGCAGAATTTTATTTTTAGTTTTTGCATGCAAATTTCATTACACCAAACGTTTTATAGGTGAAATGAAACTACCAACAAAATACGTGCGTACATATGTGTATGCAAATATAAATAAGATGACGATATTGTTGGCATTGTTTGTGTACTTACCAAACGATTTTGTAAATGCTAAGAGCTTTTTGCAATAGTTAATTTTATTTCAAAAGCGTTAATATTTGTTTTCATGTTGCATTTTCATACACCTAATATATTAGTTTGATCACTCTAGTCTAATCACACATGTAGTAACGGAATAGGAAAAATCAATATTAAATTCCGAAATTGCGAATAAATAATAACTTATAAAAACCCGGGTCGCACACTATTTATTTGAAAGATTTAAAGTAATCATGAAAATTATTTAAACAATTATCTAATTATGCCGTTATGCGTTATGCGCTACAAATAAAACATTTCTTAAAATGATTTTAAGAAATGTGTCATTTGTACTAAGACAAATATTTGTTTTAATAAAATTCACAAGCGTCAACACTCAAGAAAGGTTATTGCGAACCGTTGGAAACAGACAAAACACAGTCGCGCAATATTTTTTATGAAATTGTTTATTCACACATTAAATAGCAAATGTGTAAAAAGTTCGGAAAGCGCAAAAAAGCACAGGGTGCCTTTTTTGGCGAACTTTACACAATTGTGCCGTGTAGATCACATTTGCCATTTACCAATCTTAATAAACTACTTCTAGTTTTAAGTAGACTTCGAAGAAACTGCGAATTTTTTCGAAACCATTTCGAATAATTTCTTTTCAATTTTCGCGTTTTTAAATAAAAATTCTGTTTAACAGCACATACTTATCGATATCAATACAACAATTTATGTGCATATGCATATATCTTAGGAGTATGATTAAATACCTTTAAATTAATAACTTGAACCGTTCTTCTACTCTAAGAGTTTTAGGTTTAGTTAACACATTAACTTTTGTCAGTTTTAATTCAGTTCTATTCTAAAACAATATCACAACGCGATCGATCAATATTGAACTAGAACTAGATCAATATCGACATGCTGTATCACTATTCTATTTCCAGAATGATCATCTATTGATTAACTATATCAAGCTTATTAAACCTTATTTTGTTTTCATTGAAACATTATGATTAAAATAATCCTCCCTAAAGTATAAATCAATAAAATTTTGCAACATCCATATATATATATATATACATATATATATATGTATATTGAAAAGAGTAATAAAAGAGTATAAATATGAGTCCATGAAATAATGTTAAAAAATTAAACGTTAATTTTTCATATTAATATATGTGTCAATTGTTTTTGTAAGCTTTGAAAAACATAAAAAACCATAAACGTTCATATATATGTATATATAAATGAGTATAAGATGTAATAAAAAAGTATAAACATGTGTAATAATAATCTAACTTCCTAATATATAATAAAATTTCTAATACCAGATTTTATAATAAATATAAATGCTATAAAGCAGCATTAAAATAAAATATTTTATTTTACAAATAAAATAATTATGTATGTATTGAAAACTTCTATATATAATATATGAGTTATAAAAATAATAATAATATAACATAATTAATGCCAATTTATTGTAATTGCCAAATTTTTTTAAAATAATAGGTGTTAATTATAACCTAAGTAAATGAATATAATTTATTTTTAAATTGTCTTTTAAGGTTACAAGTGTTGTGTTTATTGAAGGAGGCTTGTTTGAGTATTGGTACCAAAATTTTTTAATGCATTACTATTAAGTTTCGAATCAGAAAAACAAAACTTTTAAAATCAGTCTTTTTTATATACTCGTAGAATTTTCATCGATAGTCAATAATTAAAGGTATAATTTGTTTATTTAAGTAGAGTGCGTATTGTTTTATAATATTTCACTGCTGATGAAGTGTACCCGATATTATTTTAATGTATATTTTTTGTGAAAATATTTTTAATTTTAAAATATTGCGAAGCAAAATCGTTAAATTTAGTAATATTATAAAATTTCTATTTTAATATAATTTAATATTTGATTGGATTTTATTGATAAAATGTAACCTTAGAAAGCTTTTGATAAAATTGTATCTTTAAATATAGAGAGTATACATAATTACATAATTAAAAACAATTACATATCAAAGCCCTTGATCTAGATATAAGTTTATCTATATAAGTTTATCAATGATGCAATTCATTTTATATTATTGATGAACTTATACCTATTGCACATACAAGAGATTTTAACAAATTTAAATTCATTAATTTTATAAATGTTCACAAAGTAAATTTCCATAATGGCTGACGAGGAGGATCCATGGGGGTTTGATGATAGTGCTCAGACTGCAGCTGCTGAACCTGCTGCACCAAGTGCAGAACAGCCTGCTGCTCAAAGTGCTACAGCTGTAAGTGGTGAACAAGCGGAAACTGGAGAACAAGCTGCTGAACCAAGTGGTGAACCAGAAGAAACAGCAGCTGCACCACCTCCTCCACCGGAGGATGACGGCTATAGAAAACCAGTGCAATTATATCGGCACTGGGTAAGGTAAGTTTATTACAATTCTATTTTCTAAACTTCAAAAGCAGTGGAATTTATTTAAAATTATTCTAGACCTAAATTTCTTCAATATAAATATATGTACAATTATCGGACCAACTATTATGACGACGTTATCGACTACTTGGATAAAAAGCAAGTGGGTGTAACTAGAGAAATACCTAGACCACAAACATGGGCAGAACGTGTTCTTCGTACAAATACTTGCAGGTAATATTGTATATAAATATACTTATACACGTTTTGAAAACAATTGTTTAAGAAATATATTTATACCATATTTTAATTTATCATTATCATATATTTTTAATAAGATATAATATTATTATCTAATTTTCAATTTTTTCCGCAGCGGAAGGGACTATGATTCTTATGCAACATCAAATAAGAGAGAAAAGCATCTTATACAGACCCTAGCTGCTTCCATTCGGGCTTACAATTACCACACCAAAGCATATATAAATCAAAAATATGCAAGTGTTCTTTAACTTTTTTTATTTCATTTTCATATCGAGAAATTACAGTAAATTTTAGTACAATTTAATTATAAGGGGATGAATAATTAATTTAATAAATGGAAACTTGTTTTAATGGATAATTTTTTTTTTTCTTATTTTTCTATCATTGCATACATAATAACAAAATTAAATGTAGCTTTAGAAATTTATTTAATTTAACATGTAATCAATTTAAATATCTTTGAAACTAAATTATTTAAAGAATTTTGTGCAAATACTATGTACACTTATAATAATCAAACCTCATTAGTAGCAGGTCATTAAACATTTATGCATGTGGATTTTGATATAAATCAATACAAATGATTGATTTACTGCACTTTAGGTCAGTTAATTGTGATGGTGTAAACACATGACTATTTTAATAATTATTTTCAAAATATTCATTAACATATTAAACATTTAGCAGACAGAATCTTTTTTAGTAGCACACACACACATATGTTAAAAATTTTTTTTTTAATTAGAAATAGAACATATATACATATTAGTACTATCTGTCATTAGTAGATGATCTCAAAAATTTATAATAATTCATAAGTGTTGCTTAAAGTTCACTAAATAAAATAAAGCAACTTCAAAAAAAAATAATAATAAATAAATAATAAAAAAGAAGGTGTTGAATAATTGCTAATTCTAAAATTTTAATATCAAATTTTTGATATATATGACATTTTTCAATGGCCTTAAAATAACTTAAACCAATATTAAAAACAGATTGTTTGTTAAAAAAGAGAATATAACTTTATTTTACATTTTAAAATATTTATTTTTTACAGATAGTTTAATTTTAACAACATTTAATTTAGTAGCTTACTTTAAAGTGTTAATTTTTTTAAGGAATTAAGAGTGTCCGATTCACTTTCACCGAGAAGTTTCCTTAATCCATGTTTTCTTTTCTCTCTTTCGTTTTGTTTCTCTGTTATGCTTAACATTTCTGACTCCAAATCAGCCAAGCGGGCCTTTGAAGCTTTTGCCCTAGATACAGCTTCAAAGGAAGCATCCTTGTCGTCAAGCAAAACGTTCTCACTTCGAATTTTTATGCGTCTTGAAGTAAATCCGCTTTGAATCTTTAAAAAAACATTAATAAAAAAATGTGAAACATAATATTTTAAAAAATAATCAATAAAAAACATATATTGTGTATGTATATTTGTTTAAAAATAGTTATTGTTTTATGTTTATAATACAACACTTACTTCATTATTGAAATCATTTGCTAACGGCGTTCTTTCCTTAGCCTGAAAATCGTGCTTTTTTAGAAAATTGGTTTTAATATTTTCTCCAAAAAAATCATCGTCAAAAGTGCTATCCAACTTCGGCTTTATTGATTTAATTTTGGGTAAAGTATATTCATCATCTAAGATGGAGTTACAGTTATTGTTATATAATAACATAAGTAGAAGTAAATAAAAAAACCTGAATCATCAACCAAATAAGATTTATTTTTAAAATCATTTTTAGGTGTATATTTGAATAGATCGTCTTCGTTGTTTTCATTTAAAAATGACACTTTTGGACTATATCTGTCTTCTTTTGTATTCATATCCAAATGAAATGGTGTATCACTGAATCTTAATTATATAAATAAAATTATATTCAATAATTATAAGAAATATGTATTATTGATTTTAATTCTTATTATATATTTCCATATACCTTCCAGTTCCTTTTTTATTGTCTAAATTATCTAGTTGTTTTTTGTAATAGCTCTCTCCAATATCATAGTTGGCTCCGTATATGCGAGTCCTACGTGGTCGATAGCCTGATCTGGACGCCATGCCTGATCTGGGAATAATATCAAATGTAGCATAACTTTGTTTTTAATTTTAATATAAAATTTATATGTTATACGTTATTACTTAAAATTTAGAGTACATGAACTTTGATATATTTTCACCTATATACAAGTTGAATTTTCATTTTGCACTCTCTTTTTTTAATAATATTTTATATATTGCATAAAAGGTTTAATGAGGGAGTTTTTGCTTTAATTTGTTAATATGTATTTAAATTATGTTAACTAATAACTGACTATGAATAAAATAATAGATTCTTAAAATATAGACATTTACATATAAAAAATAATATGCTTATATGTGTTGTCGATAAATATTCGAACTCAAATCCAAACACCTAAGGAAGAATATGAAACTTAACTTTTGAATAATAGTTTAAATTAAGTAAAAAGTACATATGGAACTACTGTATTGCTTTCGATTTTATTGTAAACAGAGTGATTATTGGGTCTTTCCAATATTTATTTATTAGTTTATTATTATGATTATTATTAATTATTTATGATTATTTATTTATTAGTTAGCTATTTTATTATCATTCCTTTAATTTTTTAAATGAGCTTAAATCATACTTGTATTGTTTAATTGCCAAGAACCCAAATTCAAGCTGAAGTAATATGAATAAAAGAATATAACACAAATCAATTGCCTAAAGTATCTTCGGCAGCCATAAGAAGCGAAACAAAAATTTTATGGCAACGATAGAAAGTGCCTTAAACCACTTTGATTTTAAACTTCATCGGACATGTGTTATGAGAGATACAAACAAAAATGTTGAAAAACGAAATTTGCATTCATAGTTTTTTTTTCAGTATGCATCCAAAAAGTCCACCTTTGTTCGATTTTCCAATAACAATTTACAGATTTCAAGTCAAAAATCAATAATATTATTTCTAATATTATTTCTAATTTTACAATTACAATCCTCAATACTTAGAAGTGATGTTATGAATATAAATATGTGACTCGTTAACATGTTATAAATTCAGCAACGTCACAAAGTTTTCTTTTAGTATACTTTCTTTCCCTCAACTAGCGGTTAAATTAATTTTAATTCTAACAGACATCCTCAGGGATGTGTCCGATCAAAAAATACATAAAAGATAGAGCCCTGGAATTATTTACGAAAACTGAGAGGCTCACCAACACCGCGTTATCGAATCTCAGAATAGTTACAGGTTCATCGGGGAGGTATGCAGAGCTGAGGTCAGTTATTGTTAGTTTGATGAAGTGATAAACAATAATCCAGTCAAGGTGTAGAGAGGAGTTATGAAGAAACCTCGCAGTTAATAGAGAGCAAAAGTGTTCAAGTGCACTAGCTCAACTAGCCTTAACATAATTATTATAATATTATGTTAAAGTTTGTGTGGAGTTACAAACTCTTCTGCAAATATTCGTTTGATCTACCAAGGGTTACCTGTGTAAGAATATTTTTAACATGGTAATTATGACTGTTTACGCGTTTAATTATATATGGTATGTTTCAGTAGACAGTATGTATTTATATGCTTAATATAACAACAGTGTCGTATTGGTTAGTTAGATGACAATCGCACACGATATCTGATATCTGAGTTGATAAACTTCCTTCTTCTAATTTGTTAGCCATAATAGTTTAATTTCAATATTTGATTCTCATAATGTTGTGAGAAACATAACATACCAAACATCTGAAATTTACACTTTTACTTGATAGCCTTGCGTGTAATAATAATTTTTTTGTACTTTTTACAAAATTTTTAGTTAATTTGCTGTGAATCTTAGTGAGAATAATTAAATATAAAATCTACAATACGAGTATAGTTTTGTATTACATTTCAAATAGATGCTAAACTAAAAATAAAATGCTGATCATACACATCACAAAAATAATTTTTGTGTATATGAATACTTAACATAAACAAATTTTACCTTGATTCTATCTGCGATGGATTAACAACTTGAACAAAAATAGTACTCATACTGCTAAATAGTGGCGTATACGAGCGAATATGCTATGTTATACGCCTTAGTAATAGCGAAACTTAAATAGAGTTAAAGTCAATTGATATAAAAATGGATACCACGGATTATATATATATATATATATATATATATATATATAATATTTTTTGTTATTGATTTCTGTCATATTCTCAAATATGTTATCTTGATTTGCAATTGGTTCTATATGTATAAACATTAAAATAATGCATATAACACATACATATATTATTCACATTACTATTATTATTATTCATATCATTACAGTCTAGTTTCTTCTCTATAGCGACATAGCTGTAATTTTCTCCACTATTTTTAATCATTAGTGCCTCTATTATCTGTTCCTTTACTATCTAGCACAATGTGACGTCATAATTAAAAATATTTGGTCTGTGAATTACGTTCTCTACATCTTTGTTTTATCATATTTGATAAAATTTGTCTCTCTCTAATACTTCCACTGTGACTTTAATTTCTTATTTTTAATTATATCGTATTAGATAAGACATGTCCTTCTCTAATATTGTGCCAAAAAATCATAGTATTTTCGTTTCCCATATTTAAATTATACATATAGATAATATGTTGATTATATCAGCAAGTAGGATCCTGATTTCTCGCTACCGCACTTATATCTTTACTTTGGTTATCTGCTTGAAGAGTAAATTTTTTTTAGTAGTTCTCCTTGTTTTAAGTCTATCTTCACTTTATATTAAATTATAACGATTATTCCATGGATTCATTTGGGTCTCTTGGCCCTTTGCGTTACTGTTTTGAGATTAAATGGCTGTTAATGTTAGACTTACAAGTTCTGTAAATACCTTGTAAGACATACCCTGTATTCATAAGCATACTCGATTTTTTCCTGTTATTGCTATCAAAAACTTACTAGAAATCTATGAAGAGTACGTTTAGCCTGGCCTTACAAATGTAACTATGCATTGCTATTAGTAATAATAATACAAGTTTCTATGTACAATATGCATGTCATTTTTTTTATAATCACATTTAGTGTCTATAATAACGTTTGTATATTGTATACCATCATATTATGCATTAATCATTTATATCACTTATTAATTTATTTAAATTAATTTTATAAATTATTCGATATACACAAAATTATTTTAAGATATTGCGTAAAATCTTCATTAGTCGAGCGTTGGACTGAATAAATAATTGAAAATGTTATGAATAATCACATTTTTTTTATAAAGATTGTCATTCGTTGCATTTTGCAAACAATATTTTTATTTTTTATGGTATTATGAAGTATTTTAAAAATGTAATATAACATATACAACAGTAATAATTGTAGTTTATGGCATAATGAACTATGTCTATGGAAGTAAGATTTTATGCGTAAATACTTAGAGATAAAATTTGACAATTGGGACAATTGTACCATAACAGGGCACATTTTTTATTAAAATAAACTACGGAATGATTTATAAATTATTTTGTTTAATTAATATATAAATTTCATTTACATAATTTTGATAATATTGTACTTCTTGTTTTTAAATACTTTTTAAATATTTAAATATTTACAAATATATTTTTTTGATCGCAAGCTTAAAAAAGGTTCCTAAATTTGACATAAATAAGAGTATTTAAAGATGCTTCTTTAACACTTAACACTTTATTTAGAATTTAGAATTTCTGAAATAGCATTAATTAATTAAAATAAATAACTTACTTAAACTTTTTAAAGATCACTATAGTTCTATTAGCAGTCACAAACTAAATTCCGTAGGAAACATCTCTTCTTGTTCTGCAACTGAATATTTCAAAAATAGCTTTTGCACACAATCTCATACATACATACATGAGTGTGTGTAGCCGAATGCATACTCGTCTACGCACATAAAACACTTTTATTAATCACAACTTTTATTTTTATGATTATATTAAGTAAACGGATTGTTCAATAGCCATAAGGTGTAGCACAGCGTAGGATTATTTCTTTCCGACATGACTGTTTGAAATAATCTAAGTGGTCCGGCAACGCTAAGTACTTCTTATCTGATATATTTAATTATGTAATGTATAATATACGTAAAAATTAAGTAATTATACTTAATTAATTTTAATTAATTAAACAAATTATATAAATAACAATTAAAGAATTTACCATATATGTTATCATATTTGCGCTTATATTCTTATATTTTTGCTTATACTTGCTTACTCTTCTAATTTATATGGACTAGCAAGAAAATACTTTTTCTTAAATCACATTTTAATATCATTTTAATTTCTTTTAAGCCCTTGCATATTCGTCAAGATAATTTTTGTTATAAATTTTTATTGTTATAATTCACTACTGTTCGAAAAAACCTCTTTATATATACCTCTTTATATCACATTTATAAATTTTAGTAAAATAGTTTGTTCATTATTGGCTTAATCGAAGTTTATGCTCACAATTATGATACTAGTTATGATATTATATGTCTTAAGCCCTAATCATACTGTCATCCTATAATAGTTATAATAGTTATAATTACGTTATATTTAATATTTATATTAACAATTCTTATCGAATTATTTATGTATAAATATATAGGTAGTCATTTCGGAAACAGACAGATGTTGTTTTTAAATTTTGGCGAAGCATAAATAGATTTATATTTTATTTATATATACATTATATATATATATATGTATATATGACTTGTAAAAACAAATATTTTTTTGTTTTGTTTTACCCTACATTTAAATTCAAGCAGTTTTTGGTTTGAATATAAGTATAAAACTTATTAAATATGATACCTGTGCTGTGATTGTTTTACGCAGACCTACTTTTCAATGATCTATTTAGAATGCACACATTGCCAACAAGTGATAGAAATTGACTAAAAAATGCGTGTACAATCATTAAGTCACTAAGTATTGTATTATACTTGTCATACATAATTGTCTTATTTTTACATATTATTCCATACAGATTAACATCACTTTTATCCAAATGGTCCATCCAAATGCATTTATACTTCTGGACTTTGAATACTTCGATTTCGATTTGGAGTTAAATAAATTTTTTATCTGGTTATTATGAGTGGTTTCTAAATTTTGAATAATCTCTCAGTATACATTTAGTTAAATATAAAAACAATCAAATTAATTAAATATATGATTTCGCCACAGAACATTGTGACGCTACTGATGAGATAATTCGCTACACCGAAAATATATTAACACTTTATTATTTGTATGGAAGAAAATAAAACATGTTTTATAATAAATATATAAGTTTACGTTTAGAGGCATTCCACTACTAATTATTATGACAAAAGGACACAATAATTAGTAGTAGGTTCAAGAAGACACTTGATCAGTTGACGTGTTTGAAAGGTTTAGAAATGCCTTCCGTTTCTGTTGATTATATTTGTAAAGAAATCCTATACTGATTAGTGTTTTTGATTATAAGGTTAATTCTATTACTATATTAATTAAAAAATTGAGTATAACAATTCTGATAGTCTTAGTATAACGCCATTCTATTAGTGACAAAATGTAATAATAAGATTACCAGGCATACTGCAACCAGGCAAACCACACAACACAAAGAAGGCAATTATTATTAACTGCGGATATTTAATAAGAATTTAGGAGATAATAAGCATGACTATATTCAGAAGAATCCCTGCTTAAAACTTGAAAGTGTGGGAAGTATACATAAGGTAGGCAAAATTAAAGAACTACTGAAAAACAGAGAGAATTAAAAAGTTATATACATATATCATATTAGGTATACTATTTGCCTACTATTCGCCGTATCTAAGTAGTTTTACACAAGGCAGAAAGTTATTGTTATTGACTATGGACTAAAATGATTTGTTTCAGTTATTGTTTTTAAATACTTCTTTACTTACTTAGTTGGCTATTACAGTTGGGAATTGTCATTGACTGCGTCCAGTAGCCTCCTTCATCTAGTCCGATTAATTACTTGCAGTCGCTAGTTGATAGTATCGAATGTCTTCAACCGAAGATGCGGATGACATCTACCGAGTTATCCATTAGTACACAATCATGTTTGATACATAATCAAACACCGTTCCAGTTACAGCGTTTTTATCCACACGCCCGACATGATCAAGACAGCCAAACCATTGAATTTTTATGCATTTAACTATTTTAACGGCATAGCTCAAACAGCTCATCGGCTCATCTAATTCGATACTCACTACCACCGCGAATGCTTCTAAAGCTTTCTCATCAAAATATTTAGCTGGAAATAACATCTATTGGCAATAGTAATTTTTCGTTAAGCCTTTAGATTTATTTCATTATTAGTATTTACGCTAGTTCCCAAATAAACAAAGTTTTTCACAACTTCAAACTTATAGTTGTTACCAGTGACATGGGTTCTAAGATGCTCGGCATATTTGTTGTTTGATATAAACAAAAATAATTTTACAGAAAATAGTGTGAAAATGGTAAATTAGGTTTGTTAAGTTTTTTGTATATATATCCTTTATCAGCTCGACAAGCTGAGTTCATTTAGCCCTGTCTGTTTATTATTTCTCAAACATAATTTCGAGTTTTTAAGTTATGAATATTTGCATACATACTTTTTGGGATTGAACCTTGTTCATTGTTCAATGAAGCGCTAAATTCTGTCCATTCCATATAAAATAAGTAATTGGTTATTAGTTTTCTCCATTTTCAATAAAGATACGCAAACAAAATTTAATACAAAATGGACTTGTGTTTATATCATAGAATATAAAAATTTAATGCATGTCAATTCAGATGATATAGCTATCGGCCATATAAACTATTTAAACATTTTTTTCTTTTTTAAAATATACATATGTATATTTATATGTATATATTTTCATATAAATGAGACGTCAATATAGATCCAAATTCTATACAAGAGGTATATACCCTTCGGTAAAGTCAGAGCTAACATCTGTACTTGAAGTTTACTACTGTACTGCTTCTAAATGGGGTAAGAACAAGACTCAAGTGCTGCGCTTGTTTTTTTAAGTAAAAAAGTTGCACTGAAGGCGTTAATTATATCTGCGATGTTCAAACCAATATTATCAATATCGTCGGCATACGCAAAGAGCATTACATTTTTGTGAAATATTGTACCAGTACGAATTAAATCTGCTGCTCGGATTGTAGTTTCCAACATTAGGTTGATGAAATTATACGACATGTAGTCACCGTGTCTAAAACCTCGTTTAGTACCCCTCGTTTGGAAGGGTTCCACCCAATTCTAACTAAACTTTTAATGAACATTAATGAAAACAATATTAAAAAAAATATTAATTGTCTATTGGTAAAACACAATATAGCCCTTCTGTGTTTACAGAAGGTCTATATTGTTAAAAGTTTAATGGGTTTTTTAAATACCCATAGTTTATAATTAACCCAACTTGTGTATAGTGTTCAATTTGTGCAATGTTTTCACAAACAAATATTATTTATGAAAAACTTTTAAAAAAAGACGAGAAGAGCAAGTGGAGGGGATCGGATGAGAAGGGGGGAGAACTAAAGAGAGAAGTAAAGGAGAGGAGAATATAACACACTAGAGCACTATAGTGCCGTGGTATGCAGACAATCAAATGATCATCTATCATCATATTTGTTGTTGCTTGCAGATAGGATGATCGACGATCATTTGATCGTTAAATTTTATAAAAAAAACAAATTATAAATAAATACGAAACATCAGATTATGGTCCTCACATTAATACCAAAGTACACCTAACTCTAAACAACACATAATCGAAAAATATTTCAAATTAATTATTATATCAATTAATTTGTTTAGTTTCGTAAATAAAATGTTCAGTATATCAAATTTTGTTTTTTTTTTACTTTAAGGCTCTTATAGAAAATCTAAAAGAAACGAATGCATTTGATTTATAAGTACCGCGGAACATCGAAACAAGTACTGTTAATTAGTAACAATAATTATTGATAAGGATTTAAAAAATTCCGTTATTGCTCGAATAATATAAGATTTTAAGTGCTCAATATAAATTTTTTGGTTTTAGATAAGATTAATTTTGAAAAACTACAAATAATAACATGTTATTATCAGAGCACATTTTATTAACAAATTATTAATACATATTTTTTTTACATTTGCTTCAGGGATTTTCTGAAGCGATCTAATACAATTTGTGCGTGATGTTCCTTAAATGTGAGAGCGGGCCTAAAACGTATTGCTAAGTCACCACATCCTCCAGCTTGTAGACCATTTTCCTTTAACTTGTTTATTAGTTCGTCTCGAGCTTTGGGACTGCTGCAATTGACAGCCAAAAATGTACCACGACCTCTGGTAGAGTTTAATAAGTGAGAGTATTCATTTTCCAAGTCTATTAAACCTTTTTTCAAAATATTTCCAGAAATATTAACTTGTTTTAATAGATCTTCTTCTTTTATCACATTTAGTATTTCTTGAAGCAACAAAACTTTTCCTGGATCTCCCATCCAAGTATTGAAAATTCTGTATGATTCTTTTGGTTGGAAGGATTGGTTATGGAAAAATCCGCCCAATTGCATTTTTTTACTGAATGTGACAACATCAGGACTTTGTTCAAGATCGAAATGTTCATGACACCACATTTTTCCAGTTGCACCTCCACCTGTTTGTACTTCATCAATTAGAAGTGCAATATTATTCTTTTTACAAATTGCTTGCAATTGCCTAAAAAAATTTGGAGATCCTTCATTATCACCACCTTCACTTTGAATGGGCTCAACAACTATACCAGCAACTGGTATGTCACGACGTTTATAGTCGTTTATTAAGTCTTCCACTTCTGCTAAGCAACGTTTATCTTCTGCAGCATTTTCTCTTTCATTTTCATGTAATGGATATTTGTATTGAGGGAACGAAGCAATTGGCCAGTCAAACGATGGTACATCAATTTTGTGAATATATTTGGAATGTGTTGTGGCTAATGCACCTAACGTTCTGCCATGAAAAGCGCCTTTGAAAGATAAAAGACTTAGTTTAGGAGCTCCAGGTGCCATATTTATCATGCATGATTCCTTTTCCAATTCTGTAAAATCAATGTTTTCTCCTCTTTGTGTTCTTCTATACCTGAAATAAATAAAATATGTTAAGAATATATAAATTCAATTGAAAATATTTACTAGAATTAAATAATTTTATTTGTAATCTATTTAAATTCAGTTTTCCTTTTTTATATATTTATTTTAATTCTTAATTTTTTATTTAATTTTAATTAAATTTAATTTAATTAATTAAAAATAAATATAAAAAAGGAAAACTGAGTTTAAATATATTACAAATACAAATATATCCGTATATTCACGTATATATCTACACACACATATATATATATATATATATATATAATTATGTGATACAGTTTAGTCAAAGAATATAACTTTGGTTGAACGGTGACATGTAATTGCATATGGCGACTGTCGAAATGTGGACTGATGCCATTCACTTGGTATAAGAAAGCTTTTGTCTTATGCGAATATGGATATTTGTATTGGTAATTATAATGTTCAATTTATCTAGTAATTTTGCATAATATGCTATTCAGTCAGTATAAAGTATTTAGTCAAGTCTCGTCTAATAATCATTCTTTGCCTTCATAATTCAAATTTTCAAATCTAATGATTTGATTGTAATTGCTTCCTCCTCACGAAGGAGAACTCTTGCGATACCCATGTTTTTAAGTAGTATTTGCTAAATGTGTTCAAGTGAATGCCCAAAGGGTCAGCAAATTTTCTGAAATTTTTTAACGGTCATTTAGAGCAGTGTATATTTTTAAACATCGAAATCCAATCACTACATAATAGTTGATTATCTTCGTTATTACATATACTTTAAAAAAATTAAATCGATTAAATATAAGTTTAACAATGAATACATTTTTTTTAATAATACATTATAAAACATTGTTCATGAAATTGAAATATGGGTAAATTTGGATCTCCTATTTTCATGATGGCTGAATATAATGGACAACTAGCGATGCAAGGTAGTAAAATTCATTATCATTTCCGTAAAAATGTAAAATTAAAAGCTAATTACAATTGTCTACTTTTAGAGTATTGTTAGAACATATTCTCATCTCTCACTTCTAAAATACATGTGATTAATTAAAAATTAAGTTTTTACTGATGATTGTTTATTAGAGGAATTTCGAATAGCAAAGAAAGAAATAAAGGATAAACACAAAAATTTATTTTAATTTTTATTGAAATTTGGCTGACCATATAACGCTGTTTCGAGTATTGCCAAGTACTCTTCATCAGTGGTCTTTGGAAATAATCGAATTTTATTTGATTAGTTTATAGTCCGTATATAATTTGTTTGGACTGCAAGTGCTAGGCTTAGAGCTCGTGCCTGTCAAATTAGAAGCGATGACTAATCGTGTTTATCCACAAGAAGCCAAGGCTGCACAAACTTTCAATGCTCAAGTTCCAGGTTTTATTGATGATTGTTTATCATATATAAAGGTCTAAGGTTTAATGATGGTTTTAAATATTTTATTATTTATGAAAAAAATTTAAACCTAATGATAGGATTGATCGGATTACTTTTATAAACTCATTATAACTTAAAAATCTAGGAAACTCGTCTCAAATATTATTATTGTGATTAACAGCGTGCAGAACAGTAGTAAACTTCATTGACGTAATTTTTTGCTTTAAAGGAAAAGATGGTAGTTAGCCAAACTCTCTACCAGTTGAATGGCATTGCGTCATAATGCGGCAAAATGCTAATCGATATCTTATCTTCTTATAAAAATGAGGCGATGGGTGAAATGACTTACCACATGAATATGCTTTTGTATGCATTTTCATTTGAACAAGAGCCACACATCATTGTAGTTAAATTGTTAAGTCCTTTCGGTGCAACTTGCATTAAAATGGAATGAAGTTTTTGAGGCCAATCCTTACCGGGAAACACGCCTAGTGCAGGACGATTTATGAGTGCTGTTAACGAAATTAATAAAGTTGCATTACAAACATTATTTTAAATAAACATAATAATTATGAAATTCTTTTGTTTTCTGTGATTTATTACACAAAAATTAATTAATTTCATACAACAAAAACTACACATAATTGAAGATGAATTTTACATACATTTTAAATTAGCTTCATTTCTAAATACATTTAAAAGTCGTGGATGGTTATATCCCAAAGGAACTGATGAAATCTGTGCATACACATCGAGAAGCATATTTCCGTCTACATCGCATAAGTAGTTACCAATTGATTTTTCATAGTCAGCAAATAATTGTACAGAACCAGGGTTCTATTTAAAAGTATTCAAAGAAATTCAAGTAATAAAAAAATTTACATAATTAATAAATAAATTATATAATTATTTCGAAACTAAAAATAATAAATTAAACAATAAAAACTATGGCTTTGACTTTATCGAATTTTTAATACCCTACACACAGACAGTCCTGTAATAAAACAATTATTTACTTTTTACTTATCGATAGGCACGTAGTCAAGGAGAGGTTTGGAGGGCTGAAGCTCTATCCGAATTTAAGTGTCGATCTTTATATACACAAAACATCGATGTTAAAACGTTTTTGGCAAAGTGAAATCCGAGTAAAAATTATTGTGTGGATATATGATGTGTATATGTTACTAGGTTTTGAAGAACTTATTTTTCTTCTTACGATTTCGGTTATTCTATCAATTACAACAGCTAAAGTTGATAGTTTATTTACTGCCAAGAAGAATAATAAAAATTGTATTAAAAAATGTAATTGGCCATGATCGACTAAGTATGCTTGCTGTAATATCAATTCAAGTGAATATTGCAGTTAATCCTGATGAAGTGGTCAAGCTTTTATCAAAATGAAATCTATTAGATTAGTTTTAAATCTAATTGGTTTTTAACCAGCTCTGCTTATTGAATTTCATTAAATTATATATTTTATAATATTATAATTTTATATAAATTATATATTTAAATTTATTATTTGACGTTAAAACTAGGCAGCATACCTGTTGTTATATATGGGTTTTTGTTGTTATTGTAGCCCCTTGGGACCTGCGGGCTTTATTATAGATTATAAAACTAATATTAAAAATAATAAAGGAGTATTAATGATAGATAATAGAACTTGTTATTCAATTTTTAAATTGTTTGATTTTAGACTATGACAATAATAAACCAATGTTTTATCAAAAAATAAATAAATTATTTAACACCTTGAAGAGGTTAAAGCTTTCGCTCGTCCTTGTTCAATATTGCATTTTGTTGTGTTGTCAATTATAAGAAAAAATTTAAATAGTCTTTATGATCACTAATATTTTTATTAATTTAAATTTGGGATTTTCTATTTCATTTTTATTTAACAAATTATGTTTTCAAAATTAGATATAAATTTAATACTTTGCTGCGATAAGAATTTTTGGCAAAATTTATCATGCAGATAAGCATGACTATATTACTATATATATACATATATACAAATATTTATATATATGTATATATTGTTAATCAACAGTTTTTATTCAAAAACAATTGCTATAGAAGTTATACAATGAAAGCCCGGGGGGCTTTCAGATTATTTAAATCAATAAAAAATTTTTTATCTTGAATGTACATATGTATCAATGTTGTGCTACGATTCATTTCAGAGGGGTTCAGCCTACTACATGGCTACGTGCCAGTGCATAATAATTTATAACAGTTAAAATGTATTATCTACTCAATTTTTTCCATTTGATTAACAGTTATTTTTAAGAGCCTAACTACAAGTATATATAGAATACATTTTCACAAATTTGTTAATATATTAAACAATATTTATACGAATTTATTTGGAATTAAATTAAACACAACATTTTTTTATACTGATAACAATAAGCGATTCAAATTTATGATATCAACTACAGGGGAAAGACCACACTCAGTTATATAATAAATCATATATATTCATATATATAAATCATATATTATCAATCATATTATCAAGATTTATATCAGATTCATACTATCTAAACTGCATATAAATTGAATACACTCTATGATCACCACACCATAGGTTTAGAAAACTACCTGACCAAATGTAAGGGAAAAATGTCAAGGATAAAAAACGATTTTAATCTAAACGCTGGGTCAAGACGCTGGGAATTATCTGTTATTGTTGTAAAACAACGCTGCCACATGTGGCCTGAGGCTAATGTGTGTGCAACCCACGACATATTTCTAGTCTGTTACAGTTACGCGAATTTTCTTTTAAGTACTGTAAAATCACATTATTTTATTTTTATGGTATTCCAAATCAATTAATTTAAATTGATAAATTAATAAAACTAAATTTAATATTATAACCGTGTTTTTGTTTTTGTCGAAAACAACTATGAACGTATGCATTTCTTTTTGCGGCCCTCCAATCTGTACATTGATTGATAGTAACCCTCGATCGCATCTGGTCTGAACAGCCCTGCTGTAAAAGACTGGTGTATATGGATAGGGTGCATAACATTTTTGGACGGTCGGCATTATCTCATGGTAGCTCTTTTCATTATGAAATATAACAGACTTCTAAAGCGGGAGCCACCGCCCTCTCATCTTGGCTAAGACTAATATATATACTACTGCAAATTATATATTAACTAATATTAAAGAACATCGTAAGACGGTTTAAAAAAATAATTTGATACACGTTAGAAAAATTTTTTTTTGTACGTTAGAAAAATATTATTATTATATTATTATCTATTATTACAGAATTTATGTTATTTACTTAAAGATGATTTTAATTGAATGTTACTTGAAGTTGAATTTAATTAATTTATTATAATTTACGTGTAAAATGTTTATAATTTCGTTGTTATTATTATTATTGTATTGTATCATTTTCAAAATTTTCCGTTTTCGTAGCCCCGTTTTTTTACATATTTTTTTTTTTTTTTGAATACAAAACTTTTGTCAATTAAAAAAATAAACACGCGCAAAATTTAGGAAAATAAAAAATTATTTTTGAAAAAATTAGCATAAAAAAGCTGCGCACATTTTTATTAATAAGTTCGGTTGGTAATTTTTGTTGATAACAAATTTATTTTAAACGAAAAAACTTACTTGTAGTTCGGCCAACTCTTTCTTTAGTTGTAGCGATTTGGGACCGGGAATAGAAGTCTTGACGACTGGTTCTTTTGGCTCCACATTAGTGGCAAAATATTTTGCATTCGAACAACCTTTTTAATTAATATTATAGCACTTTTATTGTAAAAAAACATTCGACTTTTTTATTTATTAATTTTACCTGGAAGCGCACGTGAAACTCTTAAAATTTTTGGAACTGACAAATAACGCATTATTATGCTTTTTCGACTGACTGACTGGCTGACTGACTGCTTGCTGCTAACAGCTTTTCCTATAACTGCTCTCAGAGCCAACACTAACCGAACTGTTTCAAATTGTTTGTGGTATTTTGTGAACCTAAACCTTAAATTTTTGATTATGCGCAGTCCGTGCTTTTTTTATTTGTTTGTTTTTGTCAAGAATAGTTATGTGAAAGTGATGTAGAGAAAAGATATGTGATAATGATACTCGCACGCTGTATTGTACTCTATAAAGCGACCTTCTTGATTCCATCCGCTCTTTAAAGTGTTGTTCAATTTTAATACGAACTGTGTGTCCGTCATATGTTTATGAACCTATTAACAACGCCGCTCTTCCATATAACAAATTTAAATTGGCAATTTAAAGCGCTTTAGTAGTTTATTTTTTATAGGTATTTGAGTTAATTGAATTGTTTTGATTAATGCTTATATGTACACATCTTCCACATTTTAAAAATTGTTTGTTTCGCTTACGTAAATATAGATACACATATCTACATATCTACTTGGTTATGATGTATTATGATAAATAATAAATTTTATTCTCTTATTCCATTATATTTTTTGTCTGCTTTTTAAATTGATCTGTCGTTTATCAGAAAAACACTTACATTTAAAATAATTTATGTTCTTTGTTATATATAGCATATGTTTATGCCTTTTATATACATATATGTATATGTAGTATCAGAAAGCTGTGTTTGATATTTTATCTATTTATTTAAAAATAATTAATTTAATATTAATTTATGAATTTCATTAATTCATAAATTAATAACTAATTATTAATAAGTTAAGTTCTTAAAGCAGTTTTTTTTGTTTTTGTTTAAAAGTGCAATTTCATTATTGACAATACCGACAATACCGACAGCTGGATGAATAGGTTTTCAACTGCATATTTTAAGAAAATTAAATGATTGCTAAAATTAATTATTTCTTTCTAGTACAAAAACACAAGACTTCACCTGCTTCTGTTTAGGGTCTTAATTTTTAATTGAGCCCTGATTGAGTTTTTCAAAGCGAAGGGCACGAAAAACACATCATACGATTATGTGTTCCTGATATTAGGCTCTTTTATAAATATTTCACTCAATTTTGTCCGCTTCATATCTGCGCACTGTTTACTTTCACATTTTTTGTTAAAAACGGAGTACCCATTATTTTAAATGTAAATACAGGGTATATAGTTGCGTGCTTTCAGGATTTGTTTCCAAAATTATTGTATAATTGGGGATGACGGGTCAAGTCTATCAATGTAGTTTTTTCGTAATATGATTGTTAAATGATATTGTTAAGTATATATAATTTGATGTAAATTTAATCTGAAAAGGTTTTTCTCACTTTTTTTATTCACTTTTTTATACACTAACCAAAGCACTTGCCGCGCTTTTAAAATTAGAACGAGAAATTGTTTCATTTCTTTTTATAAAATGTGTAAACAAAATTTGTAAAGAAATAGTAAATCTGTTCAATACATTCATTTAGTTCGAATAGTTATTATGTGTGTTCGAATCCACGGCCCAATTTTTAAACCGCAATTAAAACCTCTTGTGGTGTGATTATTTATATCAGTGCTTCGCAACCGGTGATTCGCGGATCACAGCTGGTCCTATAGCTATTTTATAGCATATATTTAATGTACCTATGAACTTATACAATTCATTATACATCATACCAGAGGTGAATATAACATATTAAAATAATAGTACAGTTTATTGTTCTTAAACTATGTCGTCCCTACTAAATACAAAAACATCATAGTAGTCCTTGGACAAAAAAAGGGTGGGAACCACTGATCTATATCATTATAAGCAATGACAAGATTAAATTTGTCAATAATAACATTTATAGCAGTATGTGTTAGAAGCAATTTTTTTCGGATTTTTTTAAAGTTCGATGTTTTGGGTTCTTAATTTTTAAGATGTAAGGGTGTATGTGAACCATTAAGTACATAAAAACTTAAAACATAGCGCTATTCTTTTAGCGGTATTCTTTTTAACGTCTTAATTTGCATTAATACTGTCGATGTTTCGTATTCCTTTTGACTTGTTTCTCATTGTGGGTCACATTAACACCTGTTGTTTATTGTTATCCTTGATTTTGAGTTAGTTAATAGAATTTTAATATATATTGCTTAAAAACGATATATAAATCAACAAATATTATTCATCATATTTGGGCCTGAGTTATTACCATATGGGCTACTCTTCATTTGGCTGACCATACAACGCTGTTTCGAGTATTGCTAAGTACTCTTCATCAGTGGTCTTTGAAATAATCGAATTTTTATTTAATTAGTTTATAGTCCGTATATAATTTGTTTGGACTGCAAGTGCTAGGCTTAGAGCTGGTGCCTGTCAAATTAGAAGCGATGACTAATCGTGTTTATCCACAAGAAGCCAAGGCTGCACAAACTTTCAATACTCAAGTTCCAGGTTTTATTGATGATTGTTTATCATATATAAAGGTCTAAGGTTTAATGATGGTTTTAAATATTTTATTATTTATGAAAAAAATTTAAACCTAATGATAGGATTGATCGGATTACTTTTATAAACTCATTATAACTTAAAAATCTAGGAAACTCGTCTCAAATATTATTATTGTGATTAACAGCGTGCAGAACAGTAGTAAACTTCATTGACGTAATTTTTTGCTTTAAAGGAAAAGATGGTAGTTAGCCAAACTCTCTACCAGTTGAATGGCATTGCGTTCGAAGAAGATACATTAAAAAATATCTTCTTCGAACACTATAATGTGGGATCACACATTACCTCTCTTAGTTGCGTTCATGACTACCAGGATTCTTAAAAACGACCATATAAACATTTTTAAAATTTAATAGAATAATAATATAAATTCAAATTATATTAGTAGAATCTCTATATATCTGTCACAAACATATGTAACAGCTAAAGTTAGCGGTTTAGGATAAATATTTTTTGAAGCTTATATAAATATATAAGTTGCCATAGGTAATTAGCTAGATTCTTAATAAAAAAAAACAATTTTTTTCTTTATTGTTTTGAATAAAGCATTAATAAAGAATTACAAAAAGTTGTTGTTTTGAAATTTAAGTTTAGGTAAAAAGATATTAAATTTAACTGATCAATAGAAAATCATTTATTTAGCATTAAAGCTTATCTATAAGGCATAAAAACTACAGAAGTTAACTTGGATCTCACAACTCTTTTATTATTATATTCATATATTGATTTATTTTGGATAATTGTTTAAAGATAAGAGAAATATGATATCATAATTCTGATAGCCTATTTACGTTCTATACTCTTCTCAGTCCTATGAACAGTTAGATAATAAGCTAGAATCTTATATTGGATGATTATTTTGTATCTATTATCTCAAAAGCAGAGATAAATGATTGAGAAAAAACTGTTTTTATTTGTTATTAAATTTTTCTCAAATATTAAAAACTGAATCAATCGGTAAAATACATCTGTATTTGTGTCTTATTATTGTTATAAATAATAAAAAAATAATATAAAAAAATAAAATTTTTGTTGTTGTATTTTACTACTGTTCGAAAAAACCTCTTTATAAAAAATAGAGTTAAAAGATTTAGATTTGAAAAAAACTGCAACACAATTGAAAAAATACAAGAGTTTTTGTATTTATTGAAGTTATAAAAAAATGAAAGTTACAACGAAAGTATTTTATTCAGAATAATTACACTTTATTTAAGAAATTAAAATTTTAATAAATCGAAAATTGAAAATAAAACGCGTGCTGTTCACTTGGGACTTGAAATGCAAGAGAGCGAATCAAAAAACCCAGTTCAGTCTGGAAGCTAAAAAACTGTATAAAATTAAAGTTGTTGTTTTTTTAAGATTACCGTATGTAATGTGCAAGGTTGACGAAAGTCAACATTGGGTTGCATATTAACAATAAAAATGAGCAGCACGCGTTTTATTTTAACTACTTTAAACAAAAAATGCAATATAAAAATGAAAACATTCAACACCGGCCGCGTTGAAGCACTCTTATGTGTTCAATTTTCCGGGAGCACCGCCAATTTATGTACTGGACGTCTCACAATCCCGTTGCTGGTATTGACGTCAACGACCCTGACCTTATTGTCGCGACCTGTAGTTACGGCTTCCACCCTTCCGAGCTTCCACTGGTGAGAGGGAAGGTTGTCTTCTTGGACGACGACTAGTCGGCCGACTGCGAGATTCGGCTGCTCGAACACCCACTTGTTCTTGGGCTGCAGCTGTAGGATGTAATCTTTCGACCAGGCCTGCCAAAACCTCCGTTTGAGCTCGCATAACAGACGCCAACGTTTCAAAGTGGTCAATTTGTTGTCGGAGACGCCTTGCGCGGATTCTTGCGGCAGCGTGTGGAGAGTACTTCCTATCAACAGGTGTGCTGGTGTTAGCGCCTCTTTGTCGTTCGGGTCTTGACTCAATGGACTGAGTGGCCGAGAATTTAGCAGGGCTTCTACCTCTACGAGCACTGTTTGCAGTTCTTCGCTGGTAAGAAGCGCACTGTTGGTTGTTCGTTGTATGTGGTGTTTTGCCGACTTTACCGCCGCTTCCCATAATCCTCCGAAATGAGGTGCCCTGGGTGGTATGAAGACAAACTCTATGCCCCTTTGTGCAGCATAGTATGCCAGATCGTCCTTGTGCTCTCGAAACGCCTCTATCAGCTCTCTCAGCTTGCGATCGGCACCTACAAAATTTGTCGCATTGTCGCAATAGATTTTTTCTGGGAGTCCTCGTCTTCCGGCAAACCTTTTAAGACAAAAAATAAAACAGTTAGTTGTCAGATCTGTTACAAGTTCTAAATGTATAGCCTTTGACGTGAAACAAACAAACACTGCGATATACATTTTAACTGGTGGTCGACCACGAATTTTCAAAGTAGTGTATACAGGCCCACAAAAATCGACACCGCTAATTAAAAAGGGTCGTAGTGCCTTTAACCGATCTGCAGGCAAGTTTCCCATTACTTGGGTCAACAGCTTAGGTTTGTATCGAAAACAATGTATGCATGCTCTTACGGTTTTACTGCATGCCTTGCTTGAATTTATGACCCAAATTTTTTCACGAAGCAGCACTTCTAAGGCTTTTGGACCAGCATGACAATTGGTTGTATGGAGAAATCGTAAATAAATCTCGACAAAATGCAATTTTTAGGTAACAGCAAGGGAAATTTTGAATCATAAGACAGTGGTGCGTTTAGTAGACGACCTCCTACACGAAGCAAATTGCATGTTCGAGAACCATCTTGGACTGTATGAATGAATGGAGTTAGTTTTTGAATGCTGACTGGTAATTTATGCGACTTCTTCATTTTTTCGATTTCTTCCTTGAATTCGTGATTTTGAATAAATTCAACGATTTTCAAGAATGCCCAATTAAGCTCCTTTGATGTCGGAATAAAAGCGTTGGCTCTCTCATTTTTCTTAGTGATAAAACGTAGAATGTACGCGAAAATTCTCAGCAGTCTTGGGTAAGATGATTGGCTACAGATTAGTTTTGAAATGACATTAGGTTCAATTTCAACTGCTAAAAGTCCGACCTTGACCTTTCGTTTCTCTAAACTTTTCTCATCTGTTGATAGTGGAAAATGACTATTTTTTGGCCAGTTAGTGGCATCTTGAAGCAAATATGATGGGCCACGAAACCAAATTGAGTGAATCAACTCATCTACATCACATCCTCTGGAGACTAAGTCTGCAGGATTTAGCTTTGATGGAACGTGTCTCCAAAGAACTTCGCTCGTCCATTCTTGGATCTCTGCAACTCTGTTTGCTACAAATGTTGCTAAAGTAGATGGGTGAGTTTTAATCCAATGAAGTGTAATTTCAGAGTCCGTCCAAAAATAAACATTCCCGATTTCGCAAGTAATCAACTGCTGAATTCGAGACCATAGTTTAGCCAATAAATGAGCGGCACACAGCTCTAATCTGGGTAATGATTTTGTGCTTAAAGGAGCAACCTTAGATTTGGCAGTTAACAATTCAGAATGAATCCCATTCGAATCATGAATTCGGACGTAGATGCAACAGCCGTACGCTCTCATTGACGCATCGGCGAAACCGTGAATATCGCATTTTATATTTGAATGAATATGAACATACCGCGGAATGGAAATAGAGTCCATCTGAGTCAGGTTGCTTTTAAATGCTTGCCAGCTAGAATCGAGATGCATAGGAATTGACTCATCCCAGTCAAGCTTCTGAAGCCAAAGTTCTTGCAATAAAATTTTTGCCTTAGTCACTATTGGGCATACTAGTCCGAGGGGATCGAAGAGTCGAGCTGATACTGATAGTATGTTTCTTTTTGTTGCTCGCAAGTCATGAAACTTTTCGTCTACATGGAACTTAAGCGTATCATTCTGGGGAATCCAGTGTATACCTAGCGCCTTTGTGGAATCAGTATTATTAACATTTAGAAAGAAGTCTGACGAATCATACGTTTTATGGTTTGAAAACCATTTCGCTAATTTAAGTCCAGCCGCATCAAGAATTTCAGTACATTGGGTACGAATTGTTTCCAGTTCCTTCAGACTGTCAGCTCCAGTCAATAGGTCATCGACATAGAAGTCATGTCGGATAACCCTTGCTCCAACTGAATGAGAATTCTTGTACAGGTCACTTAAGTAGTTTAGGCAACGTGTTGCCAAGAAAGGAGCAGGTGAAGTACCATATGTCACTGTGTTCAGTTTATAAACGCTAATCTGATCCGTAGGTTTTTCCCTCCAGAGAATAAGCTGAAAATTGCGATCTGCCTCGTCAACTTCGATTTGACGGTACATTTTTGTAATGTCAGCAGTCATCGCGTATTTGTGCATACGAAAGCGAAGTAGGATTGAATACAATTCTTCCTGTACCGTTGGACCAACCATTAGAATGTCGTTCAACGACACTTGTGAAGATGTTCGGCATGAAGCATCGAACACGACGCGAAGTTTTGTCGAGGTACTCTGAGGTCGCAACACACACTGATGCGGTATATAGTAATGAGGTGTCGAAGAAAAGTTGTCAGTAGTTAATGTCATGTGACCTAAGTCACGATACTCTGCCATAAACACCATATACAGCTTCTGAAGCATACAGTCTTTCGACAACCTGCGTTCCAGTGAGAGAAAACGATTTTTTGCTGTTTCATATGACTGACCTAGAAGGTTGGAGTTGGACTTGAAAGGAAGCTGCACCTTAAGCCTCCCTGAAGGTAAGCGTAAAATTGTGTTGAGAAACTTGGTCTCACAGTGTTGTTGTTCTATTGTGTATTTTTTGACAGTGAGCTCCTTGGGAATTTCTTCCAATTCCCAGAATTTTTTCACAAGAGAGTTTAAGCAGAAATCACCTGTTGACTCTGCTTCTTGAAGGCGTATTAAATTGCATATCTTAGATACATTACTTGGGACATCTTTATATTTTCCTGATACAATCCATCCAAGTAAAGTTTTTTGGAGAATTGGAAGATTAGTACCTTGTTTTATTTGTCCAATCGACAACAGTTCGAAAAAGCTTTCGGCACCAAGTAGAAGATCTATCTTTTGCGGTTTGTGAAAGTGCGGATCAGCAAGTGAAAGATTGGAAGGAACATTCCAATTACTCATTGACACAAATTTGTCGGGTTGGTAAGTGGAGATTGAAGGCATTACCCAAAAATCAGTAGAAAACTCATAAGAGTTAATACGTGATCTCACAGTGGCATGTAATTTTTGCCGTACTGTGGAGTTTGTTTCACCAATGCCAATCAGGTTTAGAGTTTTCGCTTCTTTTTTTAGTTGCAGTCGTTGTGCAAGTTCCTCGGTTATAAGGTTGACTTGAGAACCGGAATCGAGCAGTGCTCTGGCCAGCTGATACTCTCCAGATTTTCCTTGAATGGTTATGACTGCAGTGGCTAGAATAATTTGATCGTCATTCGATGAGCTATGATTCACAGAGGCACGAGAAATAATAGGTTGTTCTGGATTATAAGATAAACCTGTTTGAGGAGTGTTAGTAGAATATTGGTGTAAAAGAGTATGGTGCGACCGATTACACACTCTGCAGCGTGACGCCTTGCATCTAGATACCGTGTGCCCTTTCTTGAGACAATTTATACATGCCGAAGATGATTTAATGAAATTGAACCGTTCAGTAACTGAGAGGGCAGCAAAGGCGGAGCATGAATTTATTACATGTTCCTTCGCATTACAAAACAAACATCTACTTTCCTCTTGCGAACTATTTTTCTTGCACATAAGTGACGATTTTACATTCTTACCTTGCCAGTTGTCTTGTTTTGGCCTGTTCGATCGAGACCTTGACGTAGAAGCTTCGTCAGCAGAAATGTGTTGGTATCGCTTATTTAACGCAGTCTCGCAATCAGACCAGAGCGGCAGCTTATTGTAATCTAATTGCTCCTCCCATTTAGATTTCGTGGCGGCATCGACTCTTGACATGACTAAATGAATAAGAATCGCATTTGAAATGTACGTATCATCTCCTATTGACAATAGGGACTCATATATGGCAGAAACAGTATCTATGATATTGCGTAACGCAAAAGCAGATGGCTTGTTCATTTCTGGCAGTTCAAAAAGCTGCGAGATACTATCGAAAAAGATTAGACAAGTGTTATCGTAAACTCTTTTTAAACTAGCTAATGCCTTCGAGTAATTAGTTTCAGTGAGTTGAAATGCCTTAACTGTACCAAGAGCTTCGTCAGACAAACACGAAATGAGATGATTGAATTTTTCAATATCACTTAGCGACTGATCATTGTGCACTAAGCTTTCAAAAAGGCTTATGAAGTTTTTGTACTCAGAATGTTTCCCACTAAATTTAGGTAAACGCATACTTGGCAGCCTGGAACGATGATTGCTGCATTCATGCGAAGTATCAGGAATACTAGACTTGCGATTTTTACCTAACGCCTGTAGAAACAATGATTTCGAAGCAACGCAAATTTCTTCTAGATCTGGCCGAAATACATCAAACTCGTTGATACACTCTATTTTTTGTTGGCAAG